>NW_009710057.1:0-49358 GCF_000703405.1 Apaloderma vittatum | reverse complement strand
TTTAGCCATAGGCGCGCTTGTAGCAAGCGGGGGTAGAGCCCTTCCCGTATCTTTGTCCATGAAGCCTAGCCATGATGATGATGTTCATATACAGATTATTTCATTTTGGTTTTCTGAATCTTAAATGAGTGAGAAATTAGGATGTTTTAACAAGCAAAAATAACAATGTTCTTGTGCCTTCCTGGCTCATATACACCACCTCAGCACCATACGACCCAGAACAGCATTTCTAACAGTGTCATTAATTTTTTATTTATTTCTTTTTAATCTCTCACCTGTTCATTTCCACCTGTAAAGGACAGTTTCTCTGCAGAAAACATAAAGGGAATTCTCCTGTGCAGTCTAAACAACCCCACAGTGGAAGTCTCACAGGAGCCCTCAGCCTGTCACAGCTCCCAGCAAGGAGCCACCTGCCAGGCCCCATGCTCCTGCCTGGCCTGGGCCTGCTCATTTTAGCAATTTTTACCCTCACCAGAAGGGAAAAGCACCCACTCTGTCTACTCAGTTTAAACCCTAGGCCACAGCTGGTCTTCATGGGATCAGCTCTTTCACCTGACAGGTGTTGGCCTTCCCCTCCCCACAGCTGCAGCCAGCTCAGGTGCAGTGGAAAATGGCTGCCGGCCAGCCAGGCCTGCTCTCGGTTCTTCCCTTCCAGTGGCTGTAAGAGTAATAGTACTTTTTTATTATTACACAAATTTCCTCTTTGGTGTCGATACTGACTGAACAGCAGATAATGGATCATGTTCAGTTATCACTGAATCATAGAACAATTCAGGTTGGAAAAGACCCTTGGGATCATCGAGTCCAACCATCAACCCTACACTACAAGGTCACCCCTAAACCATATCACCCAACACCACATCTAAACAACACTTGAACACATCCAGGGATGGCGACTCAACCCCCTCCCTAGGCAGTCTGTTCCAGGTTCTGACCCCCCTTTTCATGAAGAATTTCTTCCTAATGTCCAGCCTAAACTTGCCCTGTTGCAACTTGCAACCATTCCCCAGTTATAGCACAGAGAAAGAAATCGCTGAGGGCAGTTGGACTACTCAACTCTGTGCAGCTCTCCTGGGGACCACCATGTAGAAGAAGCCTGATTACTCTAACTAATAATACATCTCTGATCATCCTATTTTTATTTTTACAAAAGTTTAGGATGCCTGTCTTCCACAGGCAGGGGAGAAAAAGTGGTGTAAGCAGGAATTCCTGACATCCATCTCCTTTCTCCATCCCATTACCCTTGTTTCCCAACCCCTTGCAAATCTGTTCCCCTCCTTTTTTTCAGGTCCTTCTGATTGATTCTCACCTCATTAAATACTGATTGCCACAGTAAATTTCTGACTATCCTTTAAGACGGTTGGTCCTCTATGCTTGTATAACAGCTTTAAAAGCTCCTTTGGTGATCCCTAGGATATGAGTTCAATCCTTTCTGGACAGCCTTTGCTAGCATTGCACAGATCTCCAGCATTTTTACAGAAATATAAAACTTTTTTGTCCTGTATGTAAACTTTTCCCTCAAGTAAGAATCAATGGTAACAGCACAGTCTAGAAAATACAAACTTATTCTAAACATAACAGTATAAGCCTTATTCACATGATGTTTAGCAGTCTAACTGTAGTCGAAGTAGCAGCTCATACAAGCCAGTGGTGGTGAGAAAATAAGTTTTCCTCAGGGAATCATGAAACCTTATTTCAAAGGATTGACTTAAAACGACAGAAGCTGGACAACATGATGAATGTACTTAAGCCCACTAAAAATGTACAAAGTCCTCATTATTCAGAAGGTTCATCTCTGTCAACATGAATATTATGCAGTTTCTAAAAATAAAGCTGTATTTTAAATACTTGTGCAAATTTTTGCAAAGAGAATATCTAATAGATAAATTTAGCATTAGGTATACAAAGTTTACTGGTACCCACAGTGAGAAAGAAGGCGGCTTCCAGCTAGCTGAAAATCTTGGACAATGGCATAAAAAGAAGAACTTATGTCTAAGAATAAAGTACTTGGTTTTAATGTTTTTATAAAGTTTATGCGTTGTCCCATATTATTAGATTAGAAGTTAGTAAAAACTCATGATGATGTTTTGATATTGAGTGACAATATTCTGGTAAGACATTTGTCAAGTTAATGTACACTAACAAAAAGTATTTCATGAAATACTAGAAAAATTACTATAATAAGGTGAATTCATAGTACAGCTGGTATAACGGACATCTCCAATCAACTTTCTTTATATTAACCAATGCAACTCTTGGACTATAACCTACAAAGTTCTAAAACAGAGTAAAGTGCTGTTCCTCAACAACAGAATATTTTTAGGCTTTCACTGCTTTTCAAAATGGCCATAAGTAAAAGGCAGTTAAGTAGATTTTTTAGACCAGGTTTTTAGACAGTCAGAAGCTGTCATTTTTTTTTTTTATATGACAAGAAGATAGAGGCATTCAAAAGGAAACATATGTCATACAGTGAGAAGCTTTTGACATCAGATAGTTTCCCCATAACTAACTGCTAACTGGAACATAACAACAATGAACACACAGACAGGAGATTTAAGGATCCAATCTTTTAAATAGGTTCATCTTTTAATGGGGTTTGAAAAAATATCAACTTTTGAGTATGTTTTTATATATAATACTATCCATAAAGTCATTATAGATTTTACAATCTAACTCTAATGAATCAGAAAATGGCTGCTCGAAGCATAATACAATTACAAGTTTTGTCATTATTTAAAGCACCTATTTCCAGAAACCATTTAATTGCATTGTTGTCAAAAACAATCCTTAAGTAATATATGTTCTCAATATAATTTGTGATTGAGTAATACCTTACTAAAACACAGCTACAAAGAGAAAAATCCATTATACTGCATACACAAAATCTGTACATCAATGTTACGGAACCCAATGCTTTTCACCTATTCGTGCCAACGGCTAAAGACCATGTTTTACCATGAGCTTTTAATCACTACCGTCAGTGCAATCGGTGTATGCAACCAAAGGGAGTTTTTGGGCCCAGAGCCTAAACTTTCTGCTCTGTGATTTTCTCCATTTAATGTCCATTGAAAAGACCCCTAAAAGAAAAGATGTAACTTGCTGTCAGAGTAGTTTTAACAAAAACAAGCATTATATGGCATTATAGAGGTTGCAAATAGTGTAATTAAAAGATCACAACAAAACTTTGCAGGAGTAACAAGAAGAAAAGCTAAAACAAAAGTCAGCAGGGACTGGATGTGAGAGGGAGGACAGGTTGAGGCTGTCAAAGTGGAGCATGAATCATTTCAACCCTTCAGCATCCCTCTATGTTAAATCTCACTAGCCACTGCAAAACAAAATGTTTCAGAAATACTGAAAAACTATATCCAACAAATATACAAAGCAAATATAAATCAAATATGCTGGAGCATTTTCCGTCTTCTTTTCTAGGCTGATTTCTAAATATATACTCCTCTCCAGACACAATTTACTGACTGATGATGAACTGATTCACTAGAAGCATAAAATCTTTTAAGTGTTAGCAGGACATGGCTTTGAATTTCATATTCTATGGCATGTAACCTCATCCAGCAGTTCTGAGGAGTTGTTCTCTATCTTTGAATAAAATACAGAGCCTGACCTGGATGTTTCATCCTGAAAATAAGAAACTACAAAACTACCTCCACAATGGTTGTTACACCTGAATGTAAGATACAACCCAGGTTTCTACTACACTAGAAATAACAACAGGAAACTAACTTCCAATAAAATTATTTCATATAGAAATATTTTTTATCCATTGACACAGAAATGCAAGGGCTTATAATTTAAGAGTACTGTTTCTTTTTAAATAGCATATCGATTTGGGAAAAAGAATCACTTAAAATTAATAGATGTAGTACCTTGAAAAAACCAGCAAAAAGCCTCACATATTTCCATACTTTTACATGAATAAATTTACAATCTTTCTTGCAAGAAGCATAACCAGAAAAAAATCACAGTTTCCTTCCTAAAGCTTATCGAGTTGCACGGTTTTATTGTTAATCAATGAGGATGAAAAGCCTTTAAGACATAATTTTTTCTAGTAAGCATGTACAACTACAGAGACAACAAAAGGTTAGAAAATATCACTATAACATGTTGCATTAATAAGTCAGGGGTTTTAATTATCTTAATAGCATTTTCTTGATTTCTTGAAAAACTATTTATGTAAACCATAATAATATTTTTACCATGGAAATAATGACAGAAGCAGGAGACTGCCTGGTGGAAGCTGCACAAACACTGAGCAGTACTGGTTTAAGCCTGGAGACTAAAGAGTGTCTCTGACAGGTTTTTCCAGGAGAGGCAACTTAGTTAAAATGCAGCACCCCTTTGGGAGAAGAAATGAAAAACAAAATTTAATAGACAAGCATTCCCTGAGAGCTGGCATTTAACTATACTGCTTTTTGCTCATGTGGCATCTGACCTAGCTGATAAATGGTGCAATGAGCCAAATATATGAAATATGCGTTTGTCTATAAAACTTAAGAACCAGAATACAATACTTAAGAACCAGTGTACAAATGGGCACGGCTCAAAGCGAAGGCAAAGATTCTGTCATGATTTCTGCAATCTGGAATGAACTTTAACCAGGCTGACATGTCCAGTGGTACAGATGCGCAGATGCACGTTGGTGTCTACCAACTGGATTTGGACTGTGTGTATTGGAAAAAGAAAACCCATCAACACTGCTCTGCAGCAACGTCGAGTGAGTCGTTGATTTTGTGTTGAGGCACTATGGGCAGGTGAAGGATCTTAGAGAATGCATGGACTGTGAGCATAGCATCTTCTGAAGCCTGGAACGTATTGTCTTCTTTCATTTAATTTTTTTTTTAAAAAAAACCAAACAAACAAACAACCGTTTCTGTACTGTCACCAGGACAAAGCCTGGAGAGGAACGCTCTGAGAAGAATCACAGCCTTCCCTTATTTTGGCAAGAATTCAGGGGCAAAGAGCATTACAGCAGGAAAAGCAAACGTACTATGTTTTGCAGTAAGAATAAGAATGTTTCTCACTCTGTAGCTTAGATGTAGTCATGACAATATCACTTAATGACTCCTCCAGCATCTACTTTGTTGAACTTTACCATTTGCATTCCCCAAATATGACAAGAGGGAGATGAATATAAAAACATAAACAGTTTCATTATATATCTCAACTTGTTTTAAAAGACAGACATAGAATACATATAATAAAAAGACTGCAGTCTTTCCAGACTTCTTTTATCTAGCTGGTCCTGCAACTAATATTAAACACTACCTGCCTTGATTTTGCAGTATGTTATCTGCAGGAGAATTACCACAGCAAGCATTTAGGATTTGTGATGAAATGATTGCATCCATTCCTTCCCAGCTGGTTTTGACTAATCCCATGGCCTAGATAGCAAGAGAGACGAAAAGACAGACCCACAAAGTGGCACAGGATAGTTATAATCCATTTGCATAAGTACCTATGATTTTCATCCCTCATGCTCCCTTTACAATTCACCACGTTATAAGATCCTATTGCTCCAGTTCTTGTCTGAATGATTATGGTCACGCAATTACTTTCTCCGGTCAATATCTTTATTCATCAAAACACTGGCACTTCTTTTCAGAGTCAGTGTAAAATGCCACTTTCACAGGAGTGCCCGACTCTCCATCAGCTCTGTGGATAATAGGCATTTTAAAAAGAGAGCAGCTTGTTAGCAATTACCCTGCTTAGAACAGGTGCAGGATTTGGATATGGGAACAATCTGTCTTCATATTTTTATTTCTCTGGGCTGCCCTGGTAAGAGAAACCCCTACTTTTGCAGAACCAAACTGAAAAAACCCCTCCAAAACAGCATCATCCAAAACAAATTTAAAAAGCACCCCATGTCTATCTCAGTAAAAGTAATCTAAAAGAAGAAATCTGCACATATAAGTCATTCTGAGAAGTGTTAATCACCCACACTGGTTATGTATTTTCTTAATCTTGCAAAACATTTTGTGCTTTTTTTTTTTCAGTCGTGATCACTTTCGTTCTAAGCAAAATGATTTTTTTCCTGGATCTGCAAGTGCCCATTCACGAAGTGAATTTTGTTATTTTTCAGTAATTTGGAAAAGCTTTGTCAACATGCTTAGTTCCAACTACTCACAAAAAAGATCAGAAACATTTATGGATTATGGCTAGCACTAAGAGTGCATTTCACATCTTCCAACTCATTTTGCAGTGTACCTTGTAACATCTACCCAAACACAATGAGGTAGCTATTACACCAGACAAGTAAAAGCCTAACTTCTAAAGCATTCCACTGAAATCCCTTTTCAAGGTCTAATCACAGTTGAAGAGTTTAAAATTTTTGTCATTTCTTACATATCCAATAAATACAAAACCAAGGAAATAAAGAGGTCAGCACAACTGACCAAAACAGCATGGCACATGGACAACTTAAAATTTGTCTACCTACTTTTTTTATATGAACACAAAGTATTCGTGTTTTCAGCAGAGAAAAAGTAAGAGGGAAAAAGCGAAGTATCACAGTGCACAATATTAAAGCAAATATGTAAAATGCATGCCATGGAAAACACTTCCACCGGGACTGTTGGGAGACTTGGATAAAATAACAATAGATGACAAAATTGGTTTATTTTCAAAATAAAAAATAGTTAAGATGTAGAGACAAGTTAACTGCAGGCAAGAGAATTCCTTTGGCTTTTGGGAGCCGAGTTGAATGTAACACACTTCTATGAAGAGGCATAATGCCACGTAGTTATTGCAGCATCAGAGGCAACTTCATCAAGACTCAGCATTTTCGAGTTGTTATCCCTTCTCATTCTGTGCTCTCAAGCTTTTAAAAGTTTGTTTCTAACAAAGTTTCAGAAGTAAAAATACCGTACTCTTTTTTTTTTTCACCAGTAGAATAACAATGTTCTGGCAAGATGCAAGTGTCCTAAAACTCGAAAGTATTTAGGTACATGAAAGCTACAGATATCCACCTATAGGCATTTTCTCAAGCTCCTGACTAGAACAGCTACCGAACAGCTGCTTTATTAAACGTGTCTCTCTGCAACACTCACGCAAACTCCCCTGCAAATCTCACCTCCAGACAGTTGGTTATCAAGAGGAGTCACAGACCCTTTTGGGGGTCTGAGGCTCAGTGCTAGCCCTGGCGTGACTCCAGATTATGTTTCCCCTGTCCTCACCCACAATACTCAGATGTGCTATATCTTCTCAGTCTCATTTTGAAGCTAATGAGATTTCTGTCTGAACATGAAAAGCTATCTCTGTATCTTGACAACTGTCTGCAAGATTACAGGGAAATGAAGCAAGCAGCTCATTTCCAGTGATCCCATGCATCATTAGTATCTAGAGGAAATCAACAATTCATTTGCCATAATTAAAGAAAATTCTTAATGTATTTTACTGAAGCAAGCACTGCCAAGGACTGAAAAAGATGGTAAAGCAGCAGACATAATCACGATTTTATTCAGGTCACTGTGATATAAAGGAAAAAGCCTATATGAAAACTGGTACGGTCATTTATGGCCAAAAAGGTACTTTCATGTACTCCTATTCATCCAAACTTTAATATAATTTCACGAGATAGTAAGATATTTCTTCCACTCTTATTATGTATGTAGCTCAGAAAAAAAACCATAAAAACTAGATTAATACAGCCTATTCATGTTGCATACCTACAGATCTTTCTACAGATATAATAAAGCTGTTTGCTAGAATCTGTCCTTTTCATTACTTAGAAACTAAATTACACTTGTCTTGATTTGCTTAAAAACCAAATCAAACAAACAAAAAACACACAAAAAACCCAAGCAAAACAAAACAAAAGCTTTTAAAGATTTTAAATGTATTTTTATTTCTCAATATATTCACAAGGTCCCATAATAAACAACTTTAAAAACTGACATAGTTGATTTTGTCATTAATGAACAGTTTTGTTTGACAGCAAAACATGACACTTCACTGAAGGTTAGAAAAACAGTGAGCTCTGCAGCACATAGTGCATAACTTTCAAGTAGGACCACTGTTAGATTAGAAGAACCAAAATCATATTTGGGGGTTTCTCATTGTTCAAGTATTTGTACACATACTTAATTTTATACCACTTAAGAGTCCTGGGGAACAGATTGAAAAAAAACATTTTTTTAGATGAGTGATATTAAATCACAAGTTTTCAAAATATGGAACAAATTTGTAAATGTTATTTTGCAATTTTACATCAATATATTTCTGTTAGTTTTCAGATTTACACAGAATTCACTTGCAAATCAAACAAGTCATTTATATCCAAATGTGTCTTAATAAGCCTTTGTGTACACATATAGATGTACACACATACACATATCACTGAATATATATACAGATAGATAGTGTTTGAGGCAACACTCCTATAAATAAATTAAAATGTAAATAAGCCAAAGAGTGTCAGTATCAGGAAAGAAAACACTGTAATCTCTGTGTTTAGGGGGATTTAAGGTAATAGAAAGTTAGACGAGTTTCCCAAGGTCACGTAAGAATGGTAAACCAGTACCCCTTTATGTAAATATTTGTGAATAGAACGGTAGCAAAAAAAAATTACCATCACTGGGCTCTGATTAGGAATTTATCACTTGTTTTTTCACAGTTCTCTTCATGATAAAGTTACTTGCTTTTCCAAAAACATGATTTTAATTTAAAGCACAGGAATACTATGATTCATCAGAAATAAATATATGTTTTTCTCCTGCAATTTTTTAGGGGAAAAAGAGCAGAGAGATGATCAGGAAATTTGTAGATTGGATATTATGAACTATGTTATATAGAGACAATATATACAATAACTCAGTAGAAACAAGATCACAGTTCACTTAAAAACAATGCAAGCCCTCATAGCACCAACAACTTATTTTTCACAGGCACATAGACACACACAGAGTTTATAAAAAAAAGCTTTTATATAAAAGACTACGGGTCACCAAATCATCTCCTTCCATATTCTCCGCTCACTTAAAAAGTAAATGCAGTAGTAGGAGGAAAAAAAAAATCAGGAATTTCTTGGCCAGTTTACAAGATTCATTGATTCCAACAGTATTGCTCAAGATAACGTAAAAATACGATGCTTTTTTTTTCCGCTCCAAACTCCTCTTGCCTTAACAACCAACCCTATTTACATAAGACAACTGAAAGCTCTTTATCTATTATGTTTCCTGGGGAAATATGAGCCACCCAAAAATATCCACAGCTTTTGACTGTTCTATAGAAAATGGCAATGCCTCTTGGTGGGACTGAGCACTCTCCTCTACATGTTAAGACAGCTCTACCACATGCACATGCCTATCAGCACATAGCCTAGGGCAAACTTCATCACAGGAAAAACAAAATAATGTCTTTAAAACAGCAGTACAGCAAGAAACTGCAGTTTCTCTCAAACACAGAGTAGACTGAGTCCCAATGCTCCTATTGCAAGCTTTTCCAGATGCTGTTTTCACTGAAAGCCAAAGAAATTAGTAGATATACTAAGGTCTGCTCTAGCAAAGCTTGCACATTCTGAGAAACAACTCAAATGAACCTTTGATTGCAGGGATTAATAACCCCTTGTGACCTTCTGACTCTCAGTTAAAGCTCCTATCTCTGCTATTGCTGGGAAGTTCCAGTCCTGTAAGGGATATACAGAACCAAGCATGGAGGTGGTCTGCTATTTGTGGACTTAACAGAGATAAAGAAGGATGGACAGGACAAACATAGGATGTATGAGAAATGGACACTTTCGTACTCTACATGGAGTTCCTACTTCAAATACAGCTCTTTGTACAGCATGCCAGCATGAAGAATATGGAAAAGCAATAAACTGTATTACTGCCACTTATGGAAGTGGCAGTAAGTGTCCAAAGCCTTCACTGGCTGGGAGTTAGATATTATTATTTCAAGCAGTATGAAACAGTCATACTTGAGTTATTTCTTATATCTAATTTAACTTTCTGTTAAATCAAGAAGGATATGTCTGCACTGCACAAAACCAGATAGTAACAATCCACTTGGGTTTCACCATATTTTTTTGGGAAAAAAATGTAGATGGTTAGAATAGGCAAAACAAATACGGAATTAGTAATTCCTGTAGCAATCGCAGCTTCCTCTGATGCATACAGTTATTTTTGTAATCAAAGTTATGTATATTTTTAAATGATTATTTATTACTGACCCATGCAACTGTTATCACTGCCAGAACAAAACCACAATGAACGTAACAGAAGAGAACAGTGATTTAATGGGAGACTGGAGATGAAGAATGTTTTTAGTGATTCTGCCATACCTGTAAGAAGACAGTAACAGATAGTGCCAAGAAAAGCACTGATATTGTCACAGACCTCATGCATGCTTTAGTATTTGTACTAATAAAGGTAAGAGATAGCACTGAGTATCTTGGAAATTTTGACAGAAATCCATCCAAACTGGGATTTTTGACTTAAAGCAAGAAACAAATGGCACCCTTCAATTTCTCCAGAGTAATGTCTTCTTCCTAGCTGATTATAATGACAAATAAGGCAAGGATGATTTTTATAAAATATATATTATTTCTTTTTTTGTTTGGTTTCTTGTCATTTTGAGAGACAGAAGAGTTATAATGAGAAGTCAGTTAACAGCCGGAGAAAGAAGACAAAGATCCTACCAACGTAGAGTTGGGTACCTGGGTATCGGCAGAGCTGTTACACTAAATTGGATGAGAAGTTAATGCACTGAAGGTAATTTGCTGTCTACAGATTCAGGACTCACAACAGATACTCAGTTCAAAATCTCTCCTTGGCTCTGAGGTTTAATATAAGAGTCAAATAATTCCTTCAGATCCTCTTCAACAACTACTGAAATGTCTGGAGGCAGAGGACAACATTTGACTCATAAGAAGGTGTTGGGCTACAAGACAGTCTATAATACTCTGGCTTTCCTATATATATTTAGAGATGTACTGCAGGTTTTAAAGGAAATGGATTCTTGGGATATTCCATGATTCTCCAGATAAATAAAGAAGTGTCAACATTTATTTCCTTTTTCTAAATACTTGCCAGAATTTGCTTATTTTTCAATGAGACTGGATGAACGTACTCAATCTGTCCTCAAAAATGAGCTACTAGAAGTTAGAATCCAGGCCTATAAAGCAACTAATCTGAATAACTTGTTTAATAAGCTACAAAATGAGAGGTTTTTCTCAGATTCATGTCATGCAAAAATGGCTTCATAGGTAATCTTGAATGTTCATAAAATACAAACCTTTCAGAGTAGAGACAGGAAAAAAATAAACTAAAACCAACCACCCACCCACAGGACCTAAGTGTGGATTTCCTCACATTTAAGTGACAATGATTAACAAATCCAACTTTGTAGAAACGTGCCAAGAATTATTTTTTAGCTTATTCACAAAACAGGAACAGTATCACACCTGCTGGTATAATTAATATCTGGCTTTTGCAGGAAAATTTCCTTCTTCACATTTTCTGTTGATCCTATACCTGTGGGGTTTCCTTCTGTCTTCCACAGCTCATAGTACCATATGCTCCTTATTCCCAGATGAATGACTGAATGATCCTTTATATCCTTGTCTCCTTTGTGTAAACAATTTTATTAAACTTTCTGGGAGCAGTTATATTATAACTGATAAGGTTACAACTTGAGGCAGCTCTAGCTGCTCCCAAGGGATCCAAATTTTGAGTAACATTAAAACTAGCCCAAAGATCCTTAAAGCTCACTTGACACACACCTAATGATGAAGCGAGCAGCTGGCTACATGCTGCACACACAATTTCTGGCTACAGTGGCCCTTGGGAGAAAGCAGCTCCTTAAGTCTAAGGTTGTAGGCGGACACATGCAGCCTATATATCCCCACGCCTCTCTGCTGGGCACGTGGCATTGAAAATCCAAACCAGCTACTAAAGCAGCTGTTGTGCAGCACACTGAGTGCAACAACAGAGCCAGAGACTGAACTCCATCCTTGCTAAATGCCCCAACACCACAGTCAGAAGATAGGGAAAAAAAACCCAAAAAACAAACCAGAAGTGGCTCTGACAAAACTGATTCTGACACAAGTTGGTCTGACGGACTAGCTAGTTCAAAACTTGGTATCTCCTTCCTCCTGCCCCAGTTGAATTGGTCATTACAAGTCTTGCAAATAACCTCATCACACCTCTTAGTGACAGCACAGCCCAAGACATTTTTCTGTATATAGTCTATCTCACCAAGACTTTCTTGGTGATGAATGGAGATAACACACAGTAAATTTTTTCTATGAAAACTAGTGTCAGTAAAAAAGATCAGCTTCTAACATCATATCAGTCAGAGGGCTCAGGTCCTATTTCCTTTAATGTTTTCCACAGAAGACTTTGAGGGCAAAAAGTATGGCGTATCACACATTTGAAAGCAAAATAGAAGTACTTGTCTCATCAGTTCATCAAGACTATCTGTCTACACCAGAATAATCTGCAAAACAACATGATATTTTAATCGCACGATGTTTCAGCATGAAATAGAAAAAGAAATTGCAAAAGAAATTGCAGCAAAAGAAATTGAAGCAATACATCTTACAGAAAAAGTATCTGAGGTTTCTAATCCAGTATAACAACAACTGTGAATCTACATTGCTGATATTATTCTTAATTAAAATGTATTGAAACAGCTGCTTATGTAAGATAGCTAGAATGGAGTAAGCTGGGGCTATTTTATAACAGTCACTTTTCTGACCTAGCAAAACAGATGTTGGTGGTAATTATTCCATTGTTTCCCCTAGAAAATTAATATATATACATTACTTTAACTACACTTTACATGATTGTAACACAATCTGAAAGCACACTGCAAACAAGAGTCTGCAACAAAACTGAATCAGGATATTTTGACCTGGTGATTTTATTACCAGAGTATTTTTATCCTATGATGAGCATTTATATATTATTACAAGCAGAAAGCTAGACTGTTCTTCAAGAATGGGAAAACTTAATTAAAAACCTAGACATGTGAAAGCATCCAAGGGAATAATAAAGAGTTTTGCAAAGTACAGCTGCACCAACAGTAACTGTATATGTCAGCTTCTGAAACAAGAAGCTACTAAATATATATATACATACACTAATTCTACTGGGTGCCTTTCCCAAAGAAGGAAGTTTACTCAAAAGCTGTCTAAATACCACTCAGGATCTACCAAGAAATCTATCTCCTCTCTCTGAATATATTTGTCTCAATAGTCAAGGCACTGCAAGACACCACAGTAAGAATGTTTTGTTTTCCGTTTTCTATGTATTCCCTGAGGTTATTAGCTGCACTTTTAGGTAGCCCTGCAAGTGAGCAATGAAAGAAACCCTTGGCACTTTTGTCAAGTAATCTATTTGAAGGCTGCAACTTCAAATATTTAACATACCAAGCATGAAAAGGGTATATAAACTGTTTAAAAAAAATGAGACCCTTCTTTGTTCTGTCATATGCCAGCCACCCCATAATTATGGCATTAATGCAAAGGTTACAAAGGAAAGGAAAGCACATGATTCAGATTACAAGGCAAGCTATTGTTACAGGACAAAGGAGAATTAAACCAATGCTTTAACCACAGCTGCTTTATCAGGAAGAGCCCACAAACAGTACTCGGTGCTCTCCTCCATGACAGTGCATTAAGGCTGCAAATCTTTGTTAGTCCCCCACTTGTGCTCTTAATTGAAGGTGCAATTACTTGTGCTCTGACTGCAGCCAAGTTGATTTGCAAGCTCCATCACGTAATTAGGCACATGAATGGAAGAAATCAGTGGTACAACTAATTGCAGCTCAAATGTAGAAGATAACTTCTGAAAATCCCTGTCAGATAGGAACTGAGAGGCATAAGGAAAAGCAAGGGGAACTGCACTCAGTTCAAACAGCACAAGCAACTGTGTACGGCTCTACTTCCCCAGCAATTCCTTCTGCTGTGACTGGGTTTCCAAAAGACTCATTCTTACACAATAAGGCCACTCTCATCTCAAAGGAGAATATCTTCATGGCCTACATCTATCCTGATACCTGTACCTGATCAGCCAGTTAATGAGAGCTAAATTAAGGGCAGATCAGATATTGCCAGATAGCACTGACACATAAATGTGTATTTCAAGAAACAATGAACAGGTTTCCAATTATATATCTGATTTTCAATCGTACATCTCTCATGTCACACTGTCTTCTGAGATTACAACAGCAATTTTTATACCTAGTTTAGATTAATAATCACAGGATGGGTAAAACTTCATTAAGTAAAAACGGTGACACATTCTACAAAAAGCTAAAAAATGTTTTGCTTATGCTAACTCAAACTGAAACACAGGCACTAGCAGTATCCAAAACATCATCTTTGCCCCATCAGTTTATTTTGCCTTCTATCAAAATTAGTCCACAAAATTTGCCAAAGCTGCAGTATTTTATCAGTTACAAGGGGTTCTGAGCCTGACTGAGGTAACATAGATGATACAAGGTCAAAGGAAAATAAAATATTACTCAGGATGAGTATGGAAATTTTCCATTACAGAAACATTGTGATTATTCACATCTGAAGAGCTGCCTAAAATGTGACTATGTAGTGCATCTCCATGGGTTTTTTTTCTCTCCTTATTTACAAGTCTGCTACCTGAATAGTCAATTTCCTATCTAAGTCTGTAGTCAAACTCACGGTTTTGCTACACCAAAAGAATGAAAATATCTGTAGAATAAAAACATTGAAGATGAAACAAATCAGAAAATCAAAATTTTTTAATACTTGCAAATCTACGTGCCTAAAGTTTCATGAAATCACAGCATTTAGCACAGCTATATTAATCAAATCAGAAAATGACAGCTTAGGAAAAATAGAATTGTACAAATATCTTAATATCAGTGAAGTTTCCACTAGATTGAGAACAGCAATATCCTTGTAGTGTATTTTAGAGTACTTTAAGGTTTTTATATGAACATTGAGTGCTTGTCCATTTCAGAACAATAAAACCAATAGAATAAGATTTATTAGGCAGTATTTTAAGTCTTTCCTTGACTCACTTCTTCAGTCTCGGAAGTTTTTTCGTTTTGTCATTGTGCCGAGAAGAAATCATCCAGCTGAAGGACTGAGGAAAATCACAACCCTAGTCTACTCAGTCATTCACAAATGAGATGTTAAAAATGACTACCAGAAGTGCAATTACTTCCAGTAGTCTTTAATAATTCTTGGATTTATACCATCTGGCTTGCTGCTTTATCACACATTAACCAAATTCAGTCTTCAGCTGTATCTGCTCAAACCTTTTGAACTTTGCCATTACTGTTTTAAGACTTCTCTTTACATTACTAAAATCCTTGCTAACATTTAGTTCACTTGGAAAAATCATTTTCCTTACTGTTGGGTAAAACTGGAAGCACAAGCAGAGAACAGTTACTGTAGCAAGTGACTGAAATTTCCTTTCCCTCCCTGTTTAGCCCATTATTCTACACTCTCTTATTTTTGTTACCCAGATAGAAGGGAGTTTAAATTATGTCCATTTCTTCAAAAGCTCTCCATTCCCTCTCATCTGTACCTTTCCACATTTTACAGACATCATATAACTCTATCTTTTCCCCTCCACAATTCTCGTTTTCTGTATATTACAGTTTTACTATCTGGAAGTGTAAGTAGTCCTGTTATCTACAGTGACCATCAAGAACATGAAAGGTGAAGTCAAATCACTCTATCAAATGTTCACGGTCATAAGAATAACTTCTAACATTTTTTAATGCATATAAACACATAGGGCTCTCTTTGAAAAGAATATTAAATAAGATCTACGTAAAAATTCTATTTATGGACAATGCTGCATTGTGAAGCTAATTCATGATCAAATAACTATATGCAAAACACTCTTTAAAAAATAATATCTAAGCATGATTTTAATGATCTTCAAAATCATAATGCCTGTGAATCTGCTTCAGATTGTTTCAGCTACTCCAGCAGAGAGCCTTCTACCTCTGTAGCCCCTGTGCACGTTGGCAGACATGCAAGGGAATCGCTCAATTCGTTCACCAGTGACGGGTCTGCAGCACTCACTGGGCGAATTAATCGGAGTTCTTGCACAGCCTTTGGCAGCTCCTGCAGTTCTGCCGTGCTTTGAGCACACAATGCCCAGTGCAAAGGCAATTCTCATTCTCTCCAAACACCTGGTAATCTCCAGGATTTAATGCTGCAGGATTTATTAGCTCACATCAAAAAGGATTTATCAAAAGTAAGTAGCACTGTCAATCAAACAAAATCTTCACAATTTGTTGCTGTTGTAGTCCTAAATCTTTTCTGTCAATTATTTCTTTTGAGCTAACATCGTATTTTTGAATGAAGGTAGCACATTACGTGTCTTTGCCGTATTTACATGGAAATCCTACATCGTACTAAAACTTTGTGCATATACAATGAACATCTTAACTAAAATACATTGCAACAAACCTGGAAGGACAATGATCCACCTGTGCCTTCCCATAGCAACAAGCCAAACTTCAGCGTGTGAGAAATTAAAATTAAGAACTTGAAAAAATATGGATCAACCTTGAGCAGATGCCATAGGTACAAATCAGAGGTATAAATTACACCTGAACACAATTCATTAATTTTTGAAATGAAGTGATTTTTGAAGATCATGTCTGCTCTAATCCACTAATGTAACCCAAGATTTTTTAAATTTGAGGGGGTTTTTTTAAGAGATAGATGGAAGGATGAACTATATTATTATGCTAGTTCTGAGTTCATAGATATTCTTTCATAGAATGGCCTAAGCTGGAAGGGACCGTAGAGATCATTTTAATCCAGCCTCCCTGCCGCCAGGGATGCCACCTGTCGACTAGATCAGGCAACACATGGGGACCGAACGGGAATCGAACCCGCGACCTTGGCGTTGTTAGCGCTATGCTCTACTGACTGAGCTAACCGGCCCCTTAGTTCGATAACAATTATGGTTTTTATTGAATAAAGATTTTAAATTTGAAATTTAAGAATTCAAAAAACATGTCCCCCAAAAAATAAGAGCCTGACAGAAACTTCAGAGGTGTTTCATTTTATTATTGAAAGAAAGTAAAACCATCTATGTTTATAGACAATCAACTTCTAATGTGAATTACTAATTTTGAGTGTACACTCTAAGTGTATTTGGATTGATTTGTAATGGTTCATTCATTATGAATGGATCATGCAGAGGCATGGACTGACCTCAGAGCTGATCTAAAGTCTTCAGCACTCTCTCAGGGTCAGGCTTTTAATAGCACCTAAATTAAGTCTCTTTATTTCAGTAGAGATGACTTTATCTTAGTACAAACAGTTCCAGTAAAGGCCTAATCAAGTTAAAGTACTATGAAAATCACAGCATTTTAATTTCCCTGTTCTTCCTTATTTAGACCTAGCAGCATGCAAACCTGCCCTATACCACCTGGACATTCTATCTTCAAAACTAAAAAGAAATCATAAAAGCAAATGTTAAGTATCAGTCGATTTTTTTTTTTAAATAACACACTAATTTCTGGGTTTATTATCTCAGTGTATAATCAGAGAAATTCTGTCTACGTGGCTAGAACCATTCCTTATTTACAAAGCTTAGCTGAGACATTAAAGAGGATCAGTCATTCTCTATATCTGTGAATCAGTAATTAAATCACAGTGCAGAAAACTTTAACCGATGCAGGGATGGAAGCAGCAAGCAAGGGGAGACAAACCTCTTAACTGGGAAGGCCACAGGGCCTCAAGGCAGCCAGCAAGAGCTATGTGCCCAAGTAATGAAGAAATGCTGATTCGTCCTGAAACGGGCTCATACAAAGAACAGCAACCTACATCAAGGATGAGAAGTGCCTTCCCACACTAAAAAGTTATCCAAATAGATAATTTCATCCACCACAGTAAGTACATTTTGTTATTCAGTGAATCTGATTTAATGGACATATAAATACTTTTAACATATCTAATAGAAATATGCATCATATTAAAAAGAAAAACCCACAGATTTAAAACTGGATGTAAAAGCATCAAAGCAAAATGAGTTTAGCAAGGAGCTAAGTCTAGAAGCCAAGAAGCTCAAGTCTAGAGTTTTAACGTATAGAATAGTTTTTCTTAGTAAGCATTTTTCCTTGGCAAAATCAATTCTAGAGTGTGTGTTTTCTCCTCACACATGAATTTCTAGCTTACAGACATCCTGGTTTCAGATACAGCAATTTTATTTTAGTGGAGTGGTTGGAGGCACTCTGAAGCTACTCAGCTGGGAATTCTCTAACCTCAAAAAGAAAGAAGTACGAGAGTTGCTTCCATCAGTGCATGTGCTCTAGCAAGGTCACTTTGAGGACAAATCTTAATTATAATTTTGAAATAGTTTTACCTTCAAAACCAAACATGAAAGTAGTAGTACAATATGCCTCACTTCCCTTGTCTATTTTTTCTATTTTAATTTTCTAATTTTAATGAACAAAGGCACTTCAGAAGCAGATCTATTACACGAAAAAATAGACTTCAGACTTCAAATATGACCTTATAATTAAAATATAACAGATCATGAAAAAAATTGTTTCAACAGTTGAGAATGCTGAAAATACAATTCTCTTAAAACTCTGTAAGAGAGAGAAGTAGCGGCCAAAGTTACAGACAATTTCAATCTCAAGAGAAAACTAATACTATCTGCAAAGTGAGTGGAGGACACAGTATATCATCATTATACCAGTTCATTTTGTGCTGAACTGGGACACAGAGGCAGAAGTGGAAAGTGGAAGTGGCAGACAGCAAAACCTTCAGTTTCCACCAGCGCAAACACCCTGTTACAGCCGGAGCATCATCCTAAACCTGGGGCCATGGAGCATTCTCCGTGCTCAACTCAGAGCAGGGGTATGAAACACTGCTCAGAAAAAACCTAAGTGAGGAATCAAAGCTGCTTAAAGAGCAAGTTAGACAGAGTTCAGCTAACGTAGATCAGCCCGGAGGGAAATCTGCTACGGGTCTCCATTTTGACACCAAGTAAAAACTGTCACAGCAACCCTTCTCAAAAGACAGATCAGTCTGAGGCGCTGGGAAGAGATGTTACTTAAGAAGCAACAGACGGTATTATGAATGGAAACAAAGAGCTACCCGTATGACATAAAGAATAAGTGGGGGGAAAAAAAAGTATACATAACAGATCAGTGTCCGGCCTGAGAGAAGAACCGACTATAGGTTACTATCAAAATCTGTTCCTGAGGAAAGGCTCTGAAGAGAGGCTGAAACCACAGGAGAGGACGGCTTGTCCCCCACCTGTGGAGCTGCCTGGCTCCTGCACAAACAGAGGCTGTGCGACATTGGACAAAACAAGAGCACGAGCCTCCCTACAGATACTGGATGCTTAGCAAATAACAGCTCCCTCCTGGAAACTTCACTATTTCTGCACTCCTCCTGACAGAAAGCACTATCTTGCAAGAACAAACAAAACAACAGCAGCTACAGAAATGTGAGACGAGCTCTGCTCCCTTGTAGTCATTGAACTCCCGCAGTATGGAGCCAGACACCGGGATGGGAAAAGCGGGAAAGCTGAGTAAGCGAGGGTAAGGTGCACACACACTGCATCTCCTAGGTTGTCTTGCAGAAAACCTGCATGCCAACATCTCACTTTCCTTTGATGTTCATCCAGAGGTGGGGCAATTTCCATAGTCTCCACACAAACAGCGAAGCCACTTCCAATCTTAAACTCAGGTATGTACTAAGAAGCCTAACAGAAAGAATGATTCTTCATCTTCCCCAGAAGCAGCTGCTCTTGACAGCAGCAGCAGAACAGACAATTCATAACTGCAAATGTTCTTCTGCAGCTAAGCCAGTACAATTACCTCACATCACGCTTGTGCACATCACTGACGACCCTGTAACAAAACCAAGCCCTCTCAGACCCTTCTCCCACTAAAAAAGTCCTTTTTATAATTACTTACTTCAAAATCAGTTTAACAAGATACATCACTCATCAGCTACACACCCATCATGACGTATCTATCCCGAACAGATATTTATATTGATGTTTTTCTTCATTAGTTCTTATCCAAAAGACACATTTTTCTTGGATTGTTGGTGATAGAGATAAAATAATACTAGGAGAATGGTGATGTATTCCTTTCCAAACATTCTGAATTAGCGAGTTTCAAGAAAACCTTCTGGGTTCTCCCCCTGACCATGGTTTCCAGTGCAAACAAGGACCTGAGGAGTGCTGCCTTTGCTAGAACACACGGCACATTTTAATACGAAATACTTTTCGGTGGCTGCACACTCTCTCTTCAGCCTGCCAAATCCATGGGTTTCATTATGAGGCAGAGGGTATCAAATCACATTTCAAGTTTCAGTCTTTGTTCAGTGCCTCACTCTATCGCTCACAAGAGTTCTGATCTCTGTACTTCAGACGCCAACGTGGATCAGAGCCAGCTTAAAAGCATGTAAATACGAACTGCCAGAGAGGTAATGATTAATTAAAGACACAGGAAGTTGATTCAAAATATGTTTGAGGTAACATTAATTTTAAAACTGTCTCAATTAGTATTCCACAGACATGCCTAGAATTATATATATATTACCAAACATTAAGAAGACGCCAACTTCTGAGGAAGAGTATGAACAGGATGACTTTTCACAACAGTCTCTTTCATTTTCTGATTGAAGAAAAATGATATATGCAAGGCTTTTCTTTCTTTCCCCCGATTTCAGCATCTGCAAATGTTCTTGTAATTTCCTGGAGATAATTCTCTTTTTGCAGGTCACCATAAATCAGTCCCCTATTTCAGGGCTAACAGCCACTTCATGACAGAAAATAAAAGACAAAAAGACAGAGTTGAAGATTAAGGTTTAGCCTGCTTCAGAAAGCTGTATGTTTCAGCACACACCTTCACAAGAATATTAACCGTATTTGGACGACTTTTTTTACAGCTTCTTAAACAACAGAGTAGGTCCGATTCCACTTTCAACTGCAATTCTGGATGAGCAGTACCAAAATCACATGAGATTATTCCATTGGATGACTCCTAAACTGAGCCCGTTGAGTTCTCAGGCAGAGCAGAGTGGTGCACTGTGCATCTCACTGGGGTAAGGTATTGGAGTCACCCAGACATAAAATTCCAAGCCAATGACAAGTTCCCCTTCAGCAGCACACCTCATAAACCATAGCAAGGATTTGCAGAATGAAACCAGAACATTTTTTTAAAAGGCAGAACAGGCCCTACTGAAGGGATCGTTACTCCTCCTCGACGAGGGCTTTGCTGATGGTGAGGCATGCCAACTACCCCAGGCAGAGAGGATGGGGATTGAATCTGAAGGTAGGACTCTACATAAATCACCATTTGAAGCTGTGCCCTTGATGATCCCTCAAAGCTGCTAGTGCTTTGATTGAGTAAGCCCTGAAACCTTCTAGGACTGAAGACCTTTACTTCTTTCTGTAAGCTCTTTTCATACAGTACTCGAACAAAGAAAGTTTTTCAAGCAGACAATTCTTTATTGACTTTTCCACACATCCTGAAACGCTCTTTTACATTTTGTGGATGTCTCAAGATAAAAATCAAACACCATGCTGGATTTTAGACAATAGAAAATGCCTTACAATTTCTCTGATTCTTCTGAGAATTGACACATCCTTATTTGAACAAATAACTGTTATTGTTTAGTAAACCTGGCTCTGCATTACTAGGTGTCCATCACAATAATGAGCCAAGCATTGCTCAATACCAATAATCTATTTTCAAAATATAGAGGGGTTTTTTTCTAGTAACGTTTGGCTAAGCTTCAGTGTTCGATCAGAATTCTTTTGCATTCAACCTTTGTTTAGGGCATGAATGCAGCTCCAAAGCCTCTTGTTAAATGCTCACTCAATGATTTCCATGCATGTACCACAAAGCTGAACTATTACTTGCACTGTTTACACTCACCACATCTCAGTCATTTTAAGTCATAATCTGTCTGTTACACAGCATCCTACAAAGCTGCCTTGGTAATCACCTCTAATAGTTTCTATACCTATTGTTGGGACCACAAAGAGCTCTAATTTCCAAAAAGAACTGTCCGCAGACATCACACAGCGAAAGCCCTCTGACAGTAAGGTCTGCCCACACTCCTTAAACTCTTTCTTATTCTAATCTCTCCTTGCCCTTTCCCTGTACTTTACTAACTTTCTACTTTTTCCTGTATCTTACTAGACTTTTGTGGCAAATCGTTGCTGTTCTTGCACACCAAATATCTCCAAATCTGTCTCAAAGAACAGCCTAATCAAGTTATTCTCCCTATGAACATGCCATATTTGTCCAAACTCTTGAATATACTTTGATCTCCTATTCAAGTTTTACCTTTCCTACATACTTGCAGGATTTTTTACCACCCATGCTCTCAGTGTTTATAAATCATAACAAACATTTCCAGATCTTCATGAATTGTTGGTCATCTGCCAAAAACTCAGCCAAAATTTTACCTGCCAGTTTTACGAAGAATTGCTGCTTCCTAACGATAAATACAACACCAGAAAGGGGAAAAGAAATTCCAAACAAAAAAAAAACAACACTATAATCTTGTCCTTTTATCATGGATTAAAACAAAACACAGTAAAAAATAAGAGCATTGACAGAGTAGAAACAGCTGTAGAGTTAATAAAACTCCTTTTATCATCATGAACAAACTGGAAAAAATAGATATAGCCTTTTACTTCCCCACTTACATAATATATAAATGATTCTAGTTGTTTAAAATGCATATTACATTATTGACCATGCCACTCTCTCTAGTCCATAATAAATCTTTCAGAGAAGGGCTTTGCCCATGCTGCTCAGAGCTATTCTAGCTGTGCCTGTGCTGCACAGCATGTGATATAGGGCTCCTTTGAGCCCCACATGAGGCTTCTTTGTTGCCTTAAGACATGGTTATTTATTTGTGTGGGACCTCTATGGCTCAAAATGCACAAAATAAAACCAGGCCTCCGTTGGTTTATTAAAAGCCTGTTTCAGCAGCACACAGCACCAAGGAGATGGATGGCAAGTCCTGCAAGCCTGGCCCCGTGATGTGCGCCCAAGCTTCTGGACCAGTATTGGAGAAATACACGGATGCTGGGGAAGAGACAGGGAGGGAAGGAAACTCGATGCAGTCTCAACCGTAGCACCCACTATGAGCAGCCCCCGCACCAAACTAACCCCAGAAACATGTCTGGGTTTTGACTTCAACAAAAGAGCTGGGTCTCTCCAAACGGACACCGGGAATGCCCAAACATGAGGGCAGTTTGAGGGACCAGGAACGGGACCTCAGGGTGAAGCAAGGAGTAAAGTATTTTTTTGGTGTGCTCCATGCCCAGAGTATTTATGGTGAAAGGGCATATACTCATCACATATGTATTATTGCAAGCCTTATATTTCATTGTTAAATATCTGTATTTGTCTATTAAAAATATATTTATAGGCATTTTAAATACCAACACTTACCTACGTTTTATTTAATTATCTTGAAAAAAAACCCACAGTATAACTATGGATATTTACAACATTGGATAAAAAAAATTATGTTGCGGTGACTACGGACAAGCAGCAGCTAAAATTAGAAAATAATGATAGGATTTTTCGCAGGAATATAACACAGGATAAAATTCATGTGTCAAAGATACAAATATCATTTCCTCAGGCAGATAACAAAAAAGCTCTTCCAAATAGCTTCAATTATATGAACTGGGTTTTTTTAAATTTAGGACAGCAAAGCAAATGATTTTATAAGTCCAGCACAACACTGGCATGGAAACTTTATGCTGTTTGCATCTTGTTTTAGAATCAGAAAATAAGTAACAAGCAGCTTCGTTGAGGATTAAACACTGATACAGTGACACGGACAGCAGATACCGAATAAATGAGTATTCACTATGAGTTCATTATGCTTCCACAGTAAACCATCCAGCCTTGCCTTTGGGATGGACGTATTTGCTCTCAGTTGCATGCTGTAGAGAAAATATCAGAGTTCAACCAGTTCCAGAAGAATCTGAAGTCAGGAAAGGTTATCTGAATAGCAGCAGTTTCCCAAAGTATTTACTATTCATTAATTCTGTAAAAATCTATTCAAATTTGCCACAGATGCAACACAAACCTACTAATTCATCTGTCCTACACATTTTAAATTATTTATTATGTGCAGTGCTCCTTAGCTAAATTAGAGATGTTCCTGGCAGGTACCTAAACAGTTTCTAAAGATAAAACTCGGTATTAGAAAACAAAATGCTTCTACACAACACAGTAAGATATATGCTTCAGGCACTGGCCAAAGGCTGTTCCTGTTTTCTTGGGGTGTCACCCTCCCACAAACTTTTATGGGAGGATTATCCATGGGAAGACCTCTTCAGGTGCTCCTCCTCTCCCCGTGACTCGGAGGGATCCCAGAGCACGTTCAGCTTTTTTTTTGCTTCGCTCTGTGGTGTGCACCTCTGCAAGGCACCCGAGCAGCCCTTCAGCCGCTCGGCACAGGCTCCCATAGAAGGCTCAGCAGCCCCTGATCTATCCATTCTTGGCCCCTCCATTCAGCCTACTATGGCTTTTTCCTCATTCGCATACAATCCACCAGTGAAACATCTTCAAAAGTATCTTGCCTATTCATCAAGCAGCTTTGGCATCACACAACTGGAACAATATTCCTTTTCTTTCCTCTGCTCTCAAGATCAAAGTTCCCTCCAAGCATTTGAGCACACAGACAGGCTCCCTGGCTTCTCATTCTGGGAACACACTTCTTCCTCCAGAATCACAGGAGAAAAGGCAAATCAAGTAATTTCATCTTTAAAACCCCACTAGAAAAGAAAAATATTTTCCTGAGTGATGCATCCAAAATGTTCAAATATGAATGGATATTATCTCCAGCATTTATCTACCAAAAAAGAACAAGCATCTCTTCTTTTGGAGAAGCTGCCTCAAAAGTATCATTACTTTGTCAAACCAGACTATTCCAATAACCCGAAACAAGATGCAGGTACCTCCATCAGCTCTGAACCGTCACATCTGCCCACACACATCCCACTCGAAATTGGTGCAAAAAGGGGCAACAAAGACACTATGTATAGTAATTATGACCTTTAAAAGTACAGAAGTCTGAAAAGTCACTGAAATTATTTACAATAATCATTATTTATAATTATTTAGATGTATTCCTTAGCCTACACTAAACAATATAAAGTAAATAATCTTAGTAAGAGCTCTTGTGGCACTAATTAATTCTTAAAAATGCCCTGCGAAGTTCCATTAAGTAAGATACACATCAAAATCACTGCCAGGACACGTACAAAAGAAACTGCCAATTCGCAAACAACAAGCCTGCATTTATCAGCTTGCAGTAAGGACCCTTTTGCCCTCCATTGCCACAACAAACACTGTGAGATTATGTGTGCACTGCTAACACCAGGGAACAATGCAAAAAAAAAAAAGAATAACACTTGAATATCTGGTATTCAAAATAACACTGAGTTACACTGCATCGTACTTTGCGCTTTACACAGTTTAAGTCTAAGAAGCTGATTTTACAAAACAAAACCAGCTAACCAGTAGCAGGAGACCCTTCGGGTAACGTTTCAGTTTCCACTGTTGCTAGGACAGCAGGAATACTTTTTCTTTTATAAATTTCATTTCACTATTGGTTCACCTACTGATCCTGCATTTTGCAAAACATTTTGGTGAGTTCCACACTATATGTTAAAAGTAATTATGAAAATTATGAATCTGCAATAGGTTCAGTAACTTCCTTCCTAAAAATCAAGGCAATAATATTACATATTTGTAGATTTTCCTTCATCTTTTGTGAAAGAGGAGAAGTCTCTATTTCCTTAAACCAGTATGCTGCATTATTTTTGCAAATGGTTCCCAGGTTGTGAGGCTTAAACTATATCCAGCCTTATATACAGCCTTACAGCACATGCTGCATAAAACTGTAATAAAACACATCACTGAACTGACCTGCTTCAGTCACTGTGGGCCTGCTTCTGTTCCAGTCTCAACAACAAAATTTGGTACCCTGTAAGATGACTATAACATCATTTAAGCTGACACAATGTTCAAAATATTCACTGAATTTGCCAGGATAAAAATAAGCGCAAGCTTTGCTGGGAGCTGTTGAACAGTAAACGTCTTCCTCCTGGCTGATGAAACCATCAAGAAGAGTGAGCTCTAGTAGGATAAATGAGGTCACTCTTGGCAATTCCCTGCCAGCTCGCTGGTTAAAGAAAACACTGTTCGTCAGTAAACCTAAAGCAAAACACACTATACCACAAAGCTGTTCAGAAGTCATTAGTCATCCCCTCCAAAAACCAACAAATAAAAATTGCTTTTACTTTTGTATCACATCCTATATACCTCTTACTATCATAAACACAATATTCATTTAACCACTGAACAAAATGTAAAATGTAATAGAACTTCCAGGTAAGCCCTAAAAAATACGCAAGGCAATGGCTGCAGCACTGCTTCCTAACCAGCTTCTCCAGAGCCATGCTACAAACTCTTGGAGATGCAGTATTTTTAGGGGGCTATTAATTCATATGTAGAGCATTCATCACATTAATCAACCTTAATAAATAGATCTACTCCAGGGCTTTGGGCAATCCTTCAATGCTGAATCTGGCTGACCTGAAGAACTGCTCCAGAAAATGAATTTAAGACTTTTTAATAGAATACATACAGAGAAGGCAGCTGTGCTGAAGAATCTGGCGGTGGTGCTCATGGAAATGGTGTGTTCCAATCCATGGCTCTCCTGAGTGTCCAGACACCACAGATACTGGAATCAAAGCCTCCTACCAGTTCATGGTTTAAATGCCCTTGTGTTACCACAAAAAGAGTAGCTGCACGAGATAGTTCATGCCAGGACATTCGACTAACAAAAAAAACCAAATAAATCTTTAACTTCATCCATTTTTAATTAGGTTTTGTCAATAAGAAACCCTGGCTGAGCTTTATACAGGTCCCCACTATTGTCCTATGTAATATGTTGGCACTGCTTATCCTCATCAATTCTGACCCCGCTTCAGAAACAAACTGTGAGCATCAGGAATTAAATGCATTAAAGAATGAACACAAGAATGATCACACGGGCCATTTGTTCCCCTTAAATATGGCCTATATATAAATAGATAAAAGTATTGGAGAAATAACTGAAGATGCTTTGACAAGCCTTTGGGGAAAAGAGTCCACTACGACCAACACGGTGGGGGAGAACATCTCCTTTAGCAACCTCAACAAGAGGAAGGCACGGCCAAGAACCTCTCATGCCTCCACAGACCAGGAGTAGGAGTGGGAAGGCAGCGGAGGAACGGATCCACCCTACGCTTTTGAAGCAGGCACCTCCAAAGAGACATGCAGGGATGGAGCTGCTGCTCCTCACTTCCCACCTTAGATCAGGACCAAAAGGAGATGCCTATTACTGGGGAGAACTAACACCTTCTTCCCTTGGGAAATCTCACAGAAATGATACGCACCCCAAGGCTCCTTGCTGGAGCCCTTGCCCGATGCAGGCACAGATGGGATTTCAGAGATGATTCTGGTAGGGTGCAGGATCAACTGTAGAAACAAACTTCATGATTTAGGTCATGCACTTCTGCTACCTGCAAGATAATGCTCTCTACTATCAACACAGAGTTTTTCCAATAACTAAGCAACATAATTAATTCTTTAATACACAGTAGTGACCCTATTCCTTCCGTGATTTTATGATGAAAGCACAGCATGTAAACACAGATTGCTGTGTTATGGCACCAGGACTCTCCAGGCAGCAAACACCCTGTAGATACAGCGACACCCTGCCTGAGACTTTTGCAAGCAGGAAAACTCTCAGGGCTTTTTCCTGCTTTTATTAGATGAACAACCTGAATCCAGAAGACCCTGACAAAACTAATATATAAGATACAATGCAATTATTTCCAACTGCTAATTGAACAGTTTCTTAGAATGCCATTTCCTAGATGGTTGCTCATGCTTCCTGAAGAGGGTTATGTTTAGCCAGGGGAGAAGTCTACATTTCTGGGGTCTCTGTCCTTGCACATGATCACAGGCTTCTCTTCAGAGACCCAGCTCCATCCTCGACCCGTGAATACAGCCCACAATTTAACCCAGAGCCTAGTGCTTTGGGCTTGCCAGGCTCTTGGGCTCTCACCCGACAGCTTGCTCACACCCTCCAGGACTGCTGCGACACACGGCCAGAAGGTTTTCAAAAGCAACAGGGCCTGCCATGCACACATATAAATGGGCACATATAGGATCTCTGTCTGACTTCAGACATGCACGGAAATTTTGAGACACAGCAGGAAAATGCTGCAGTTTACAGCATCCCTGGGGCTCCCAGTCATGCACAGGTGCTGCAGCTGCCATGACTGCATCCTGACACAGGTCAGAGCACAGAGGAGTGCGTGATCTGCACCACATCCAAACCACATGCAACAGGCCAGAGCTTCCTGTCTGCTTAACAAGACGCCTCTCAACTCCCTAAACCATATGGGAAGAGGTAATCACACCAGCACCTACCCTGACAGCGCTGGGCTGCACCGGGAAAGAGCAGCCCGCAAAAACGAGGAAAAGAACCCGGCATGCAAGTAGTCCTCTTTACTGTTGAGAGCAAAGAGTAACCCAGCCACGCACTGTCAATTATTCCAAAAAATGTCCTGATTTTCAATGGAATACTATCTGTGTCTCAGGGCTCCTGCCTTTATGAAGATGGCCACATATATCCTGAAGGCACACTAGCCAAGCCTGCCCCATGGTACCTGTAATTCCTGAGAGCTGGTGATGAGTGGAGGAGATGCTGCTGTCTAATTTCAGGAAGAATAAAATTAAAAAGACACTGTGAAGGCAATAATTGGTACACTGAGAAGATGGCATTTTTTTTCTAAAGGCAAGAGAACTTTGTATTTCCAAAACATAATATCTGGAGCCTTTCATCTTCTTAATACCCTATTGCGGAAGACAGACAGGTGGTGAGCAATATGTAATTAGGACCTTAGAGTGGTTGGTGAAACGAGATCAACTTAAACATAGGTTTAGTCTGAAGTTCAGTGACATGCTGTAACAGCTGAGACTATCCTGCAGGCTCCAATGTTGAGAAAGGTTTTAGAAACCTATCTTTTACAAATATCTTCCATCAGAATCTCCTTTACCTCAGATAATGATAAAAGCACTATTGTGATGAAATGATTTTCGGTTTGACAAGCTGACACCTAGAGTTCTCTGTGAGACATTTTTCAAAAAAGCCCGAACAACATTATTATAAAGTAAGACTGTGCATGATTATTACTGCTCTTTATTAGAGAATCTTGTACTACAAAAAGAGTGGCAAGACTATAAATCTTGAAAAGTAATCAAGCATTTATCTGACATAAATCTTCTTTTTATTCTTCTTTTGTTGGAAAAATATAGAGTTTGTGTCTCAGAGATGTACTCACACCACAAATGAACAAAGATAAAAACTCACCTTGCTGGTAAAATGAAATCACTCCTTAACTTTCTGCTGTCAACAGTATCTGAGCTATGTTCTCTGCCAGGTTCTATCCCATCACGTCCCTGCTCAGTCCATGGACCTTCAAGTAGTAAACTCACCTTTACTCTGCTGGTATTTCTTCCAACAAGTTTTTGTCGTGCACTTGCACAGGGATGTGGGGCAGCCCCCAGCCACTGCCTGCCTGTGCCACAGCACCAGGGAAGCAAGGCACGAGGTGTTTTCCATCATAGCAAAACACAGGGAGACACAGTGTGGAAGGAAAGGGGAAACAGGGAGGACTCTGCAATAGAGCCTGTTCTCTTTGTTCGTCTTTTCCATTGAAACTACTGTCTATGTGATCACAGGTCAAAAATAATTCACCTCTGACACCTCCTCCCTTGAAGGGCTGCAGTGAATTTCCCGTGCTGCAATGCAAAACCAGAGGCAGCTCAGCAAAACGAAGCCGGCAAAGATCTGAACAGCTTCAGTCAAGCACGGAGCACCCCGATGCCAGCAAGTCAGGCCGTTCAGACAGTGTAAGAGCTCAGGGCAATGGGGTCGGATATCTTCATTCATAAACAGTATTTTAATCCTCTTTCCTTCTTTGTCAGAGTTATGCTTTACCACAGTCTATAGAGAGCAGTTTTCTTGACTTCAGCCACCTAAGGGTGGACCCGGCTATGAACCCCAACAGGAAGCATACAAATGTATTAAAGAACTTTCTACTACAAGCTGATGAAAACACCTGGAAAAAAAAACACCTGTCCTGTAGCTCATGGTTCAAGAACAGCAAGACTTTTGTCTTTCCTGTCTAAAGTCAGAGTTGCTGCGATGATCATTTCCACTCTCTTCATGTGACAGCAAAAACATAAAACAAGACTGTTAACAGCTCGGGCAATGTTGCATAAGGAACAAATTTAAATTTCGGGGGAAAAACATCTTAGTAGTGAAAAATGTAATGTTTGTACTAGAAAATTTACTGTGGACCTCGAAGCATACTCAGGGACTTGGCATAAGGCTCAGAGATGTCAGTGTGCTGTATGTTCCCTGCACTCATGACAGCAAAACACTTTCAGGAACAAGGCCAGTAAACAACTCAAAGCAAAGTGGCGTTTTTACTCAACGCTAAGGCTCCTGTTAGACAGAAAAGTCAATTTTTATGCTGATCCATACATATGCTTTTCTGAACACCTTGCTGCTTTTTAAAAAATACACAGTACAAAGGTCTCTAGCTTCCTCTTCTTGTTCACAATTATGAAACATTAATCTTTGTCAATCACCTTTGTGTAAGGTTTACATTTTGTGACAACAGAACACACTGAATCCAATGCCACTTTCTCTTTTGGACACCAGGAGCTTGAGCCAACCCTAGAATTATGCCAGTGCTGTTTGGAGTATAAATGAATCCTGAAGTAGATCCTATGATTTTTGGTCAGCAGTCTTACGCCGTCACAGCAGTGGCTCGAAGGTACTGCAGAGCAATCCCCTTTCTTCACTAGCTGGGACTGCCCTGCCTGGTTCCTCCTTGGACTGAATTTTCTTCTGCTAGCTCTCTTTCTCAAAAGGAAATGCAGGGAAACATCTGAAGAAAATGCAGCTCAGACGCTGCTATGTTATATGCATAGGAAACAATCATAAAAATTGACTCTGAGAATGCAGTTTTAACAGCACCAATCACAGACACACACACAAAAAAAAAAATCTGTGTTTCAGATTTTACCCATCTATAGTAGGATCTGAAATCATTTCACCATGCTGACAGACTCATTTCACCGTCATTGTAAGCATCTAATTTAAGAGCAAAGTCACCCAGGCTTCCCTCTATAATTAACAGCAGAAGACTGATGACCTCAATTGTTCTGCTGAAATACCCAAAATTTGTCTCATCCTCCCTGCTGATTTAAGAACTTCATCTAAAGGCTTAGTCAGGTAAGAAGACTTTCAAATTAAAAAGAAATTAAAATAAACCCCAAAGAACAAAAAGCAACCCAGAAGCCTAGAAGAGGAGATTAAGTCTGCTTTAAAAATACAAAAGCCAGATGGCTACTCAAGGTCCACAAAATATTTAATGCCTCTGCATTAAAATATTTTTTAAAATTGAATTGGTTTTACAGTTTAATGAAGCAGAGAGGCAAAGCGTGTGCTGTTTTCTACGCACAAGAGCCCAGTCAGAGCAAAACAACATCCCTTCTAAGGCCCACGTGTTGGTAAACTCGAGGGATTAATAACAATACCGTCAGAGCAGTAGTGTTCTGCTCAAAAGAAATTTGTAAATGAAGATTAATTTTAACAACTTGATGCTTATCTGATAAATAGCACTAGAAATACAGAAAATACATGTTTCAAGGTTGTATTTTCAAGCAATTATTTGAAAAGGCTTTGTCACAGTGGCATGAAAATTGGTTACTGCCTACTGGGTTGTAATCGGTTCTGCCTTGGAGTGGTTTTCAGGAGCCAGGTACTCCAGGCTGGACGTTGTGAGCATTTGGTATTTCTGAATATTGATCATTCATGTTCCACTCCAGAGAAATGAATCCGCAAAAATCAGTCTGCGACTTTCCCCTCGGGTCTGCGTTTCCATTACAATGGTTCAAAACACACGTGACCCAAAAGAGAGCAGCACCACAGGGTGCCGGTATGACCGCGATTTCGTGGGACCTGAGACGCTTTCTCTATGCACTGGTTTGCGCCATAGTGGACAGTGGGTGGTCCACCCACACTGCACCCCTCTTCCACCATTTAAACTATCAACAACTTGTCTGAAATCTCGATTATAACAGTATAAAAATACCACAAACCATTACAATATCTTTTTCTGACGTCACGGTTGTATCATGCCCCACTGCCACACGCTACTGCAGGAGCCCTTCGCACCGGCCAGCAGCGGGGGAGCCAGAGCCAGATTACATCTGGATAACTGATGTTTTTATTATGTAAGATTTCTGAACAGGAAAATGGGATTTGGAGCTTTAGCTTAATGTTCAGGGATTGGATGACTGGATTAAACCTTTTTAGTCACTGTTCTGTTACTGCTCTCCGGATGGGTTTATACTGCAGAGGAGAAGGGCTGTTGCTTAGAAGAAAGGGTTATTTGCTCTAAGCTATATTACTTAGAGTCAGGCGTTAATATGGACCACATCCAGCTTTACCAGTTCAGTGTCTTGTAAGAACAGGGAAACTTCTGTAAGGCTAGTTTCTTCAGAGCCACAGCACAGTGAATTACGATACGGCTATTCTCTGAGCAGCAGGGCAACTTGTAGCTTCATTAATTTCTAAGAAAAATATCAATAAAATCTCCCACTGATTTTTACACAGCATATCTCCCAAAATGAAGGCTAGAGTAAATCTCAACAGTAACAGCTACATGTTTGTGAGCACTTGTAGTGGGAAGCCTTGTATTTTGGGGAATAATAACATTTTGCATTTTCAAGGCACCTACAATTGCAGCATTTCAGACTGCTTCACAAATATTAACTACTCAATATATATACTGTTCTGGGAAGCAGGTATCATTACATCCAATTACAACTTGGTTTAGCATCATAAATGATTTGGTGCCTCCAAATACCCAAACACAACTGCAAGCGCTAGCACATATTCCAGAGACATGAGCGGATTTTGAAAGGAAAAAATAAAAATAAATAAAACAGGAACAATCGGGAGAGCAAGGGCAGACAATAGCTTTTATACATGTTAGGCAACATAAATCCAGACACAAAAAGGCTAGTCCTCGTCAGTGGCAAAGCAATAAAACTCAGAGTAAACTATACATTTTCTTCCAAACATGATGCTTGGACTCTTTGAAAGGACGGATGAGAAGCACACACCAAAAAGGAGGAAAGTCAGTGTTAGAGCTGTGAAATGGGATGAACGTACTCACAATCCTTCTCGGAAGGGATAGCTTCTTTATCTTCCAATGACAGCTTCCAGAAGCTTTTTGCAGCCTCCAGCTTCTGTGGTTCATGCTCAGGCACTCGACTCCCAAGGTTTTGGGGCACTACAGCAGAGCAGGATCAAAGCAGCTCAAGGCTCAGCCTGGCCCCGGGAACATATCCTGGGGTTCAAGATACCAGTGGTGGATATAGATTGAACTCTCCAAGACAGAGATTGCCATAAGTTATCACTGTATCGTATGGTAAAGATATTAATTTATATTAATTCCTTACATGCATAAAATTATCAAAATTTACCAAAAGTCCTTAGGCAACAAATGCCACCATGAAAATTAGCCGAAAATTCGAGTTAAAGGTTTCCAGCCAAACCACACCGACACCCTGCAGCTACCTCTTTTCCCAACATACAAACTTGCTGCCTCTTTTTCCAGTATGATGGGATTTATTGCTAATATACTGTTTTTATGGTGATTTTTAAAAAATCTAATCACTTCCAGAAACGTAAATACTCTTCCATTCATACTCTCCTCCTGCATGGAAAGACTCTGTCCTTATTTCAGAAACAGCCAATGCAAGCTGCTCGTACGTTTGTCAGAATACAGCAATTCACTTCCATTTTAGAAAAACTGAAATAGAAAAATGGAAAATAGGGATAACAGTATTATCTTTCATCCACTTGATACTTATCCTATCTATTTAGATTTCAAAAAAATGCTTTTGTTTCCCTTGATCTTAGAATAGCAATCCAATCTTGGATGAGGATTAAAGCCTTGTCACAATATAAATAAAACTTTCAGAAACGCTGATCAACCATCTGCTCTCTCAGAATTAAACTGGAATTGTTGAAGTACAAAACCACAGAAATAAAGTCTTTGGTGCCACATAGCTGAAGAACAGAGCCCTCAGAAAAACAGCAGCTGCTTTGAAGAGAAATAATGAAAGGTCCTACAACCTTGTACAAAAATCTTTCATTGCTCACTAAAAAAGATGGGATATTTCAGCAATTTTGACAGATTCAGCCCTGTGTGCCTCTGTACCAAAAGCCCTGGTTCAGAGATCCATAAAGGAACGGGCTTTTCTTAGTGAAAACAACTCACCCTCACCCAGATTAACCTCCTGGCAGCCTCCAAGTCCTGTTTTTACTTAGAAGTTTTATACTCTAGGTGAACTTCTGGAGAGTCTTAAATTTCATGCTTCACCAGCATCAGAGAAGGCTGCATCCTGAATGTGATGCCCTTGGGCAATATCTTAAAAGTCGACCAACTTTTGATTTTTCCCAAGTGATGTTAAATCTTGATAACAGGGAGTTATTTTCAAACACTTCAAGTTGAGGTACAGACACCTCTAAGTCTCAGAAGAGGACTGTAACATGATCAGAAAGTAGATGTATATTCCAGAAGTATTACTTAAAAAACTAATCTGTAACTGCATGAAGGGCTCAGATGATACTGGGTAAGGAATTATTTGGTAGGAAAAGGAGTCACAGTGACAGAAATAGCCATGAAATATAGCACACAACAAAAAGAGGGGAAAAAAAAAAGAAAGCACTTTGTGGTCAAATCAAGGTGAGGTTGCAAGACATTTAATATGGAAAATACCTTCATAATACGAAAATACTGTCTCCATCACTATCTTCTTTTTCTCTGGTGCAACCTGACCAAAAAGAAACTTTCTGGAGGGCAGGACAAAACTATTCCAAAGGCAGAATCTTTTCCCTTGTGGAGGAATCCATTAATATCATCTGGAAGTTTCCTTCCCAGTAGAACAAAACATGTGAAACCTTTGCTGGTTAGGAAACAGCTATTACTGTGTTTTCTATGGGACTGGTGGGAGCTGATGAGAGGCCAAGATTTTTCACAGGTTATCTGCCAGGGTTTGCAAAGCCTTAAATGTCCATGAAATTTTAAGAATTTACACTCCCCATGCATCTCCTCTCAAGACTTAGGGCTCTTAATTCTACCTTGAAATGATACATCAATGTATTCTCAGCTTTGTACAAATATTCTCAGGTGATTTTCCTTTATGCAGAACTGATGAGGAAAGGCATCGCGCCTCCTGGATGTTGTGAAAGAGATACACTACGGAGGCATCACAGGCAGAGGGGTGAGCTGTTGTAACACATCATATAGGCTGATGAGTACAGAACTGAAAACAGAAGACACACTGTAGGACAAAGCGTAATGTATGTATTTATATAAAACAAACAAAAAATTATGTGCAAGTGTAAATCAGAATTATGAGTTCTTAGAGGCACTGAAAGAAACCTGACTTGTCTCAGGAGAAAACAGTGTTGGCAGGGTTTTACGATGAAACCAAAGGGAACACACCATCTCCATCACTGCATTTTAAAATACACCTGCAGAACTCCACCATGACCATATGTTCTGATAGGAACACTACAAGAAATAAACTCCCAGCATTACTATAGCAGTAGCCCTTTTAAAAAGCACACAAGAAAGCAGAATCAGAATAATTAGGACTTATTTGGACAGGTAAGCTATCTCATACTCACACAGTGTTTGGTAGATATTCTATAAGCTAGAACATAGAAGCTCCACTTCAACATGAGGAGAAACTTTTTCACTGTGAGGGTAACAGAGCCCTGGCACAGGCTGACCAGGGAGGTTGTGGAGTCTCCTGCTCTGCAGACATTCAAAACCCGCCTGGACGCGTTCCTGTGTGTCTGCTCTGGGTGATCCTGCTCTGGCAGGGGAGTTGGACTAGATGATCTCTAGAGGTCCCTTCCAGCCCCCAACATTCTATGATTCTGTGATTCTATGATTCTAAATTTGCATACTGGATGTTTCTCCATTGTTTTTCTTTTTACAGTCTGAAAATAGGTTAAGGAGAGGAAATTGGAACTTCAGAAGTTTCCACACCAGCACTGAGAAATCCCACTATGATCTGCACGTGTGCACACGGATACATTCTCTCTGGACACCACAGGCATTCAGTAAAAATACAACTATCCTAACAGGAAAGAGGAAGGGGAAAAACATTAGTGTTGGAGGAACCCTGAATGAATGGGAGCTAAAGCTCAAGGAGGCACACACAGCTACGGAGAGCTCTATGAAGCCATCAGGCTCCCTTTCTGAACAGGCTTCAGTCCATCACCACCACGCCACACCATCTTCCAGCTGGAAAAGCCAAGCCAGTGTTGGCTTGCTGTCCTGTCTCAGAAGATCACGGCACCATCAGTGTGGTGCCTCTCCCTTTCCTGTTCTCTCTGATCCAACTTCAGAATAACTATAAAATACCCAAGTGTGCCTCTCTGCGTTTGCTCCACCACAATTTTATTATTTTCAATTTTATTATTTGCAGCTTAGATTGTGGTTCTTAAAATGCAAGAACTTACTCTCCCCTAGGGAAAAAAAGAAAAAAGTTCTATATATTATACAGCCTGGAGTCTAAATTGAAATTCTGACTGGAAAAAAAGGGAAAAAAAAAACAAAACCAGAACTAAAGCACAAATGAGTTACTGTAACCCAGAGCTCAGCAGAAATGTATGCACATATAATTTATGTAACCTATGTGGTTCACATTCCTACTGTTCTGCACCACGCTGTAAAACCTGCTGTTATTACACGCTATACTGGCATGTCTATTACTTTCCAACAAGAAAACCATTACTTTGGCCTGTCTCTTGAACTTGTTGAGTTCCATACAGCTCACCTGGCCATTTCAAAAACACAAGCGGAAGTATCTTTAAACTAGATACTTGACAGAAAAAGTATTCTGCACTATTTAGCAAAGCCAGGGCTGTACTGCATCAAATTCTACTTCCCACTTTTTAACTATGCCACCACATCGAAAAAATTGCACTAATGTAACAATTCGATATTCAACATAATGAAGTAGGCTCAACAGTGCTCCACCAGTCACAAAAGAGACATTACCGTCTGCCGTTTGTGAATAAACTTCCCTTTGTCGTGATTTAATTAACCTTCATTTTTAATCTGCATACATAAAACATTAAATGCTAGAAGCTTTAATTACTTTGAAAAACACTTGCTGAATAATTTAATCTCAAGACACACTTTTCTCCATACCAGGAACCTCAAGAAAGTCCTTAAGGGCAAAATCCTCCCAGTAATCTATCAGCCAAATCTGAGAGCCTTCACAGAAACAGTTAACATATTTTCAATGACTAAACACTACGTCTACAAATATTTTTAAATACAGGATTTGTCTACCTATCACATGCAATGTCGGGAAGAGAGATACAACATGGCAAACCAACATTTTAAATTTGACCCAGTCTCAAAATCAAGACTCAATACACCAGATGTAAACCAAGATTTTTCTTGCTGAGAAGAAAATACATCCTTGAGATACAGGATAACTGAAACACCAGACAGATAAGAGTCACTCCACTAGAGCTAGGTAGACATTACTCATTTGCGTGGCCAAACATGTACCTGCTAAAGCTGGAAAACAACTATTAATATATTTTTTGGCCTGCTTTAACTGAAACAACACTGTGCATATTCATAAGGAAGACACACATTAAATCTCTTTCACTGTAATAGTACACGCAATAAGAAACAGAAAAGAAGGAAACATATTTTCCTCAAAATCTGTATAGCAACTGAGATGCAGTTTAACTAAAAATCATGAGCTGTCAAGGAGGGAAAAACAAAAAGAAGTAAGTTTGCATAATACTGACAGCCAGACTGGGGTCCTAGAACCAGAGTTAACACCAGCCTATGGATGAATACTGCTCACATGAAGCAAAAGCTGCATTTGGAGCAAAAGTTGCATTTGAAGCAAAAGCTGCAAAATCAACAGCTGCAGCTTTCAGACCCAAGGGTAAAGACATATTAACTTTTATTAAGTGCTGCATGGAAACTTTCCTAACTGCAGGATTTCATATTTCAGACTGCAGTTCTTCCAGAAAACTTCTCTTTAGCTCATATATAAGATAACCTATTATTCTTTTACTATTACAGCAAAGATCTACAGTAGCATATAAAAGGGGAAGGAGGAACTTTCTATCATTGTCAGGCAGCAGAAGGGGCAAAAAAAGAGAGAAGATTAGTAAAAAAAGGCGTGTTTTTTCTTCTTGTAGGGATTAATTTATATCAACTACCAACAATGCTAAAACCACTAATAATTTACTGATTCACCAAGGAATAAAAACAACCTCCAACATTTCATCTCCTCTAGACTACAACCCCATTACATTTCACTCAGACATTTCTGTCTGGGGGCCAAGAAGTTTTCCTTTCTGTAAACCATTTTCAGGTCAAATACACCAAAAAGTAGAGAGTTCAGGACTTACCTCAGCATTTCTATTCCAGGGGTTAAACGGCCTCACTTAAAAACCACTCTCCTTATTTAAATTTCCTTTGTTCTTCTGTGTACCTATCGGTTCTTGTTATGGTTTCCGCAAGATGGAGCACCCAAATGTAACACCCACAAGCACCCGGGAGGCACTTTTTACTGTGGATCTGTTTCTTTCCTTAACTAGCCAAAGCGAGGATTTCAGTCTCATCCATCCCTCCTATTTACACGCCTTGTTTCTGCCAGGCTTGGTCCAACACACATCTTGGACGGTGCACTACCCAAACCCACAGCATTATTCACATAAAATGCTGCTCTGTTAACCACTTTATAGCCAATCATTGAAATAAAATCATAGAATGAGTTGAGTTGGAAGGGGCCTTTAAAAGTCAGGTAGTCCAAACTCCCTGCAGTAGGCAGAGACATCTTTAACTGGATTTTCCCTGAAGTTAAAATGTATTCTCATTATTTACAATTTAGGGGTATTTCCCTAGAATAACGGATGGAGAATGGTTAATAAACCAGACTAAATCAATCTTCCTTCCCATCACTGTATTTTCAATACAGTCTTTTTCAGGACTTGACAAATTTTCTCATGTGAAACTCCACACACAGAAGTGATCTGTACTGAAACTGATGGAAAATCTTGCCCATGGTATTTCCAGGATCAGCCTGAGAATGGCTTTTAACAAACTTTGCCATAATTCCTCAGCAGAGGCAGCACAGACATCACTGCAGCCACACACAGCAAACCCAGCCTCATGGAAGTGCCACATTTTGGTACGAGTAGCCTTAAATGACAACCACTGTGAGCCTACATTAATAGCGTCTCAAATTCCTGTCTTCAGCGCTGAAGACATCCTACCAATAACACTACCTTCCTGCAACACATCTGGACTGTGAGCATACTCCCAAATCTAAATATCTATGTTATTCTGAAATAGGTACACAAACATCAACAAGTTTAGATTCACAGTAACTACTTTACCATGTCTTACCAGCTGACCACTCCTCATACATGCCATACCTTCTCTATTTCATTGCTCGGTAACACTTGAAAAAGGCAATCAAGTTTTCCCAAATATTAGTTAATCTTGAATGCACTGGAGGCCTTTTTGCCCACACAGGTCATTCTGACATTTCAAATTCCCTGAACAACACACCTCAAACTCTGCAGACACTTCTGAAACTTGCTACCTTCAAGGACCCACACAAGTTATACAGAAATTCTGCAACCAGACAGTAATTTTTAATCTCTGATTTCCTAATCTCCAACCTCTTCTAGGTTACTGGCAACCTTTCAGATACATCCACCTGTGTAGCACTGTGGGAAAAAAACCTGTTACAGAGATTATATAATCTATAAACCTTCAGCAAGACTCATACTTGTTTTCTTTCCTTTGGTCTATTCTCTCTCTCATACTTAGATTCCTCATAAGCATCTCTCTAGTGAAACTGAGACCTCCTCACCACCTGCAACACATTTGTTTATGCCAGTGTATTTCTGTTTTAACTGGGAAGGCACCAAACACTAGTATGTTTGAAAAATAGCAAACAAATACCTCCAAACATGTAACAAAAAAAAAATAATCCAGTGTTGCAATGCAAAAAGAGGCTTATAAGGCAGCTTCATCAGGCCTACAACCAAGAGAAAGTCAAACTTATGCATCACCTTCTGTGTTTGTTAAAGCTACATGTGTATCAGCGAGGAGAGGGGAGCAGAACTGGAGAGACACCTGTGTTAAAGACCTGATGTCCACAACTGATGTGTTTCTGGCTTACACAGATCAGCTCTAGTCTAATCTGGGGATCAAACACCCATTAGCAGCTGGAGCATCCCAAACGTGCTCCTGGAGCACACTGGCTTCCTTAATTCATCCTAAAAGAATCCAATTCATGCTCTGAAACTGCTCTGAGGTGCAAGCCAAGAAGTTCAGTATATGCGATCAGGATTTGTTTCACTGGTAACATTTTTGATCCAAACTAAAGTGCTGCTGTGGAAGAGGAAGCTTGCATGCAAACAATCAGAGAATATTATTTCAGTGTATTTCCTGAAGTATTTCCTCTCCTGGAGATGAGCAAGCACATTCAGCATCTCCCTTACCCCAGGATGCCTGACAAAAAGAAACAAAACGGGTAATTAAAAGTAAAGAGAATTACAACTTTGCAAGTTATAGTAATATAAAAGATATTAACAGCAGCAGGTAAGGACATTTATTTACTTTACACTTTCAATGCTATACTTTGGCAGAAACTGCCCTTCCTTTTTAGAAAGAAGGGAAAAAGTCCTTTACTGAAGCACCATTTCATCTCAGGAGAAGAAGTGCTATTAAGCCCACTTAGGTTGCCAACGGTGGGATGAATTAAAGCAAAAGCTGGCATTGCCTCGCATTGCACTTGCATAGGCTACATTTTAGAAAGGAATGTTTACCCCTTCAGAAATGAGGCAAGACTTACGAAAGAATAGAACTGACAGTTTCCTAGATACAAATAACACATTTAATAAAGTTTAACCTGAATGAAGCAAAATCAAAACCAGGAAAATTCTCAAAGCTGGTTTTGAGGGGGAATGTTGTTCTGGGTTGGGATTTTTTGTTGTGCTGTTGTGTTGGTTGGGCTGTTTTTAGAATAAAAAGATCGAGCCCGATTTGGATCCCCAACTGAGCTGGGTAGTGTAGGGACCTGCATGTGCTTCTTTCAGAAATTATCTATCATCTCTCTCTCCACATGTGTTGTATGCTGTGAGACTGCTATGGGAGATTCTTGAGTTTGGTATACAGGATGTAAATACAGCAAAAAGATATCCCCTGCACAGAAACACAGGGCCATGCTGCTTGCAGAATTAGTACACCAAAGCCTTTTCTCCTCAAGCTTTTCCGTTTCTTGAATAAGCAGGGGGTTTCTATGCTACAGCTCAATATACTATGAGGACAAAAGGAAGGAATCTCATCTTCCTAAATTCTTGTACAGATGATACCACCCACCACGAAAGTGAAAACATTCTGCTAGTATCTTAAGTTTACTATATAAATACAGCAGAGATCAGAAATAAGAAGAATTTAGATTTCCTCTAATGTATCGTTAAACATTCCACAAGAATTATTCCATTTTCATGGAGCTGATATTAATGTTTACATGATATTAATGTCATTAGTGTTACAGGATAGGAAATTAAGAATGTGGAGTTTTTCTAACAGAACAAAATTCTATCAAATGCCTGTGTGCCTCCAATTGTTTCCACAAAAGGCACCATTCAGGCAGTTAAGGCAAGTTATCACAGTGACACTCCTGTTTGCCATGAGTCTGTTCTCTTCCATACTCTCAAAGGTAATGGTTGCCCAGCACCTAATGAGATCACTGGATCACAATGGAATTATTAAAACACATAAATTCATCATATATACATTGCTGCCACTTGTTCTGAGACTCCTCTTACGTTGTCAGCGAAAGCTAGGAGTATACTTAAGTGAGACAACATTCTTCAAGTGATTAGCAATGGGGAAATAAAAGTAAGAAAACAAAAGATGACAAAAATGTATCTTAGCTTACAAAGAGAAATAGGACACTGGTAAAGGCAGAAGGGCTGTTAGAAGAAATTTATTAGGAAAGCTGTGTACAGAAGGTTAAAGACGGGAAGCTGGGGGGAACTTGTGTGGTACAGGAGAGAATCACATGGAGATGTAACTAAACTGAAGGGAAAAAGGATTTAGATCCCTAAACTGCTCACACAGAAGACAGCATTTTACAGAATCAGAAATATGTCTAAAAAGAGAGTGTAGAGGGACAAAAGAAAATGGCTAAGGACAGAATCCAAATAGTCACCAACAAAGAAAAAAAGACTTCGCTAGAGTCTTCCTGAGCCCATCCGATGAGCTTTCAAATTCCTTCCTTCAAATGTCACTAGTTATGCCATAATGAAATCAAAAAAGTAGGGTCTTAACACTACTACTTAGGACTATAATACCAAGCTCATTTCTCCGCACATTAACAGGACACAAAAAGGGTCATATCCTCTCCTCTGTACAGAATCACATGTAGAGACTCTGCAAGGCATACAAAAAAAATGTGTCTATTATATATGGATATAAATCCTGTCTTTCTTATATCGGGTGAGCAAACAACTTGCATAAACTGACAGCTGCCTTCAGGAATCTTTTCAGAATCTGGCACATAATACTAGAAATATAGTTCTGTCCTTTAGAATTTAAAAACATGACAGAACACTGAACATTTACTACCAAAAACCTCGGAGAATGCCAGTGACAACATTTTGATAACTACCATTCATACAGCTTGAGCACTGCAGCTCGATCCATCTTACTGTACACCAAAGGGCTTTTTTTCCCCCAAGATATAATGAAAATTACTGTGGTCCAAATTATACAATTGGTCCTGCAGACATTATTCACATAAGTAGTCCCAAGGACTTCAGTGGGGAAATCCATCTAAATAAGCACTTTAGGAATGGACCAGGATATAGAAGTAATATATTCAGTGCCCCACAAAATCATATGAACACTTGAACTAAAAATAAAAAGAACCCAAAGTATTCTGACTTTGTCGGCTTATTACATCAAGAAGATTTAAGGTTATATTTACGCATGATGACATCTAATTACCCAATACAATCATCTCTAACCTAAAAGAAGGCAGTCCTTGAGTAAGCTTTTCAGTAGGATCTTTGTTACGTTGCTCTCTGCACCAAGATACTGCAAAAATCTTCCCTGATAAGTTACAAATTCCTAAACCTAGATTTCCAGCAGGGACTACCAAGATCTTCTTGAATTGCACTTTTTCTCACAAGGCAAGCCAAACTTTATAGCCATATTGTGTTTATTTGGAACTACTCATTATACTGTCCGATTTAAACAGTTCTTCTGTAAGATCCAAAACCACAGCGCATCATTAGTCCTAATGAAGTGTACTTAAGCTCAAATCTTTAGTCTGAAATATGCCCCTAATATGTATTAAATGCTTTGATTTAACCAACTTCTGAGGCCTTGGGATGGGAAAAGGGGAAAAGAAGTCAGCAGCCTCTGCATCGTCAGGAGCAGAACGAACAAACACGGAGGATGAATGCTGGGTCGCACTGGCAGTGTTTGATTTAGATTCTTGCACTTATCCGGCATTTTAAGTGAGTTTCATGGTTTTCCCACTAGCATTTGGAATTCTCTCCATATTTCCAAAAAAGAAAACTCTTAACATTTGTCCAGTTTGTTTATTAGAAAGCTACAAAATGCTTTTCTTTTTCTGTTTTTCTCCCTGTGGAAGTGTAAACTGCACATATTGCCCCAGGCAATCTAAAATAACTCCCCCAAAGCCTTTCATGAATCTTTATTTTCCTTAAATTATCTCACTGTTTAATACTTCCTAATTGATTTTCTTAGGCAACATCCTGCAAATGTCAGAGGGCTTTTATCTTGGTTTAGAACTGCTCAAAACTATTTACAGTTTCTGTAGCAAAGTTACATATAATAAGTTCTGTGGTTGTTGCCAGCAATGTTAAGAACGATTAGAAAAGGTCTTTTAGCTTCAGCCTCAGATCTGTAGGTCATCCAATGTCCTTCCTAATAGATAAATACAGCAATTTATCATCATCAGTCACCATCAGCATTATTCTTTTTACTATCATATATTCATGAACATTATTCGATGCAGCTGAGTGGAGCATAAAAGAAGTGTATGATTAAAGTGGAAAGGGGCAGAGTTTGAGACAGTCAAGATTTCACGGCTAATGCATGGACCTGAAATATGACACAGGTCTTGTAAGAGTTGCAAAGATGGTGTCAACAAACTACAGCTACCTGTTGTAGATGAGTCTGCCTGCATTTTCCAGTGTTAAAGAAAGTATAACATGTAAGTACAGTCTTGTACACCTAAATGTTCTTCTATAGGTCAGGCACATCTCAAAGTAGTCCTAGTTTAAAAAAAATAATAATAAAAAAAAATCTTCTCTAAGGATCACATATTACATTAATCTTCATTATCACTACGGAAGAAAACCTGTATTTACTTTTGTGAGTCAGCTACACACGCATGCAATCTCTGAACGCCCTCAATTTATTAAACAAATGCTAAGATGATGGCTTTCAAATTCCAGAATATCAAACAACATCTCAGTTTGCTTCAAGAGTTCCTCCCTCTTGTTAATTATCAAAATAGCCTGCCTGAGGCAATACCTTCAGTTGGAAGACACTGGAAAGAAATGTAGAAAGTATCTTTTATGAAGCAGCTAACACAACACATACATTCAAATATCTGAGGCTACTATGTAACCTAATGCATGCCTGCCATTCACTTGAACACAAAAGAGTCAAAAAGATTGCACTGTTCCATAGTTTTTGATTCACTGCATTAAGTAACTCCTTTAATCCACCTGCAAATTGGAGGACACTAAACACTGAAAACCCAGGTGCTCTGTTATGCTGCACAGATCCCCACACATTGTTTTCAAAGCAAGACCCAGAGAACTTGCAAAAAGGTATGAGAACCATGAGAGGAGGGTACAAGGAGCAAGAATGCACACGCGTAATTGCCTTGCCGTGTCCATCGACAGATAGAGACCTCTTCACAGGTCTCTGTGCCAGAAAACTGAGCTTCTAAAGAGAAAAACACCACTTCTGAATTTGGGACATACAGAGAAACACATTTCTGTGCTATACAGTCACCTAAAAAGAAACTCATGACTGCTCTCTCAAGCCACGTGAGATCCTGTATGTATACAGACTGCTTACAAGATGTTATATAAAATGATGCTTCTCAAGTTAATTCTCAAGTTAATTTCACCAAAAATGAGGTCCTGCTTGCCCCTGCTCCACAGAGCTCAGAGCAGAAGAGGAGAAATGCAATGAAGACGGAAGATGAGCTTTAGGCTTTTCATGCTCATCACCGCAATCAGGTACGTGACTAAATTACATCAGAACAGACACATGGCAAAGACAAAGTGAATTAAGGCCAGAAGTAGTTTCTGAAGATGACATGTCCTGTGTCTTCCCCTAGAATGTGAATCCTGAACGATATTCTGAACCACCGCGGTTAATGTATTTCCACATAAGATTTTTGTGCTGCTGCTCATACACTGAACAGATGTTTCAAGCCCATAATACCTCTTTCTGGATCTAGCACGGATATAGTATGGCAGATATATAGTCTATGAAATAGAATTTGAAAGTTAACACTAAGATTTAGACGTTAACTCTTTATGAAATATTCTGGGCATGATAATAGAACCTTAATTCTCCACATTTATTGGCCTTTTTTATCTGATGTTTCTGACATTATGTTGAACCTTGCAAACCAGAAGGTTTGATATATTGCTGCAATAAAACAAAAGTTCTGCTGGGTTGGTAAGAAGGAAAAATGCAAAGTCACTTTGGATTGTGTACTAGAATAGAATTTCTTATTTCAGCTTGAAGTCAACTCTGAACACAACCAAGAGCAGGAGACAGGGACTTGACTACCTAACTAGATCTTTCAAGTTACTGGAACTGTGGTACGTATACGATTAAGAGTTCAAGTTTCTCTCTGACCCATCAAGCTCAAAGTGACCTGTGTGTGTGGCAGGGGAGAGCCCTTTTACCTTGATAAGACCCCATTAGGAGGAATATTGCTCTGGACAGACACAACTATCCATCAACATCTTTCCCACTGCAAGAACCACCTTTGGGCAAAAGAAGTAAGGCAATGAAGGAAGATGCAAGAACATGAACCATCTTGGCTTTAGTCATTGAAAAATAACACAGCTCGTTCTCTTTTGTTAAGATATGCTTTTAGAATATGCCCCTTGTTTAGTGACCACAGAAACTGGTAGTGAGAGAGAAAATTCAAATCATCAAATCAAGACAGTGAAGCAATCAGTAGTCAGTTTTCCTCGTATGCATACTAAATATATAATTTAAATGTTTACCAAATAATTTCCCTATTTAGTGCAACACAGTACAGCCTGTTTTCATTTTCCCTTACCTGATTTTAAGCAGAATAATATAGCAGATTCTAAAACAACATATAGGAAAAAAAATCTGGGACTTTTTCTATTTTAAAATCTATTTTAAAAACACCTTAAGTTGGAAGAGTGAAAGGGCTCAAGAGAGAGCGATTATAAATTTCAAAGGTCTGTCTTCTTTACACACAAAGAACAGCAAGTAGCACCAGGTGGTGTAGATCATCTGCTTTTTTTGTAAACAGACTGAAGCCTCACAAAGGTAATACCTAGAGGAATTATCTTAGTTTTTCATCTGCAAAGACAGCAACATTCATCAACCAGCAAGTGATATAGGTACATTATATTTTTCAAATATGTTGTGTCCACTGCCTACCAAATGCTCACACCTTCAAAAGACCATCACTAAACATCATTGTCTGAGACCCCAGGACAGTTCTTACAAGCTACAAGATTAAAACGACTATTTTTTGTCCTCTCTGAGAGGAACTGAAGGAGTCCCATTCACTCCCAACACAAGCGCTCAAGTGACAGGAGTCTGAGCGCTTTGACACAGTTTTCCAGAAATGAGCAGAAATATATGTAATTTACAGCTATTTTCCTTTCTACAGATATATCACCTGAATGCAGAACTGTAATTTTGGAAATAAATATGAGTCATCGTTTAGCAGAATGCTGAGAATAAATCTGGCTCATTTATCAAACTGATCACTGCGACATCAACAGCACTGTTAATGGGAGCTGTTACTAGATGCTTTGGCCCAGGGGAAGATGGGTTTAAAAATATCATCAAGGAAAAGTGTTGGATATGAAGCTGCATCCAATTTATTTATAAGTTGATAGCTATGGATGCTTCAGTCAGTTGATTCAAGCTTTTATTTAGGTGGAGAGTCCTAGCATTAGCCTGCTGTAATTTGAAATTACAGTTCAGGACCCAAGCTTATAAATTTACCACAAATGTATTAACTTCAGTATGACTATTCTCAGTGGCGTCTGTAAAACTGACCTTTGAAATCAGGGAAGAGATTTACACTTAGAAAATCTTTGTGTAATTCCTTACTCCTTCTTAGACTTCCCTCAGGTCCAGCCACTTCTCTACCAGAAAATATTTGCTGCTCCTGCCATCTGTGGAAACTCTCTCAGTGCAGATGCAGCTTCTTGTTAAAAATAAATAAATAAAATAAAGGAGTTACCTGCAGTGACACTACAAGTTTATGCAAGCTCACCAAGCAAAATGCAATGTTAAACAAGACTGCCCAGTCAGCGATGGATTTCCTGAAGGCCCTAAGAAGGATGAACAGATCAGTTCATGACAGTGCTATGGAGTATGCAAAAACAGGGAGAATATATGATCCCCTGTTTGTTCTTCTCTCCATGCCCACCACAGCAGCCACCGCGGCTGCAGCTCTCCAACTGCAACCACAAAAAGCCAAGACAAAGCTTCAAACCCATAATATTTCTGTGTTGAAATCACAGCCACATCACGCTGCCGTACAAAGAACCATTTCCAATGTAAAGCTGGTCAGACCCAGTCCGTGGCCAAGCCCTGGCCAGGGCTGCACTACAATAGCATGGATCTCGTCTGCTGGAAAGCTGGGCAAGTGGCCTTGGGGGTTCATCGGGATCCACAACTACAGCCTCCCTCATGGAACAACTCAGGCCTGCATCCTTACTGCTAGCGTTTAAAGACAATACATGGCAAGCGGCCATCCATTAAAAGCAACATTTTGCATGCGATGCTGTTATACATGCTGCGTGACATCCCCGGCACCTAACACAACAGGCAATCAAAGTTGACTCAATATCAACTTTAACCAAGAAAACCAAACACAGTCTGGAAAATCCTGATGCAAACACAGGGGCCTTCACATTTACACTTCGGGCAGTCAGGCAGAGCAAAGAGAGCAGTGGACCCCCCATCCACCACCACGAGAGGCTGAGAACTCCAGAACACTTGAGTAATAATACTTCTGCATTTAGGATAAATTCCTAATAGGTAACACGTTTTAAATTGAGAGCTTACTGCTGTTTCTCACTACCACCTAAAAGAGCAGTCAAATCAGTAATTTTAAGCATATAATATTAAGCCTGCTTTCAAAAGATTTTCACCTCCAACAACAAAAAGCCATTCTGGCAATTCAGCATGTCGGAACTGAATATAAAAACTTGTTAAGTTCAACCATCTTTTTTTGTATCTAAAAGCAGTATCCCTCTAAAGCAAAACAATGTCCCTGAAATTTACGAGCTCTGTAAACCTGTGAGACTACTTAAAGCAATTTTGACTTTTCCATAAATTTTACTATTTGCATGAAATTTAAGTACCGATGGAAGTTACCCATCTTCCGCAGATAATGTAACTTATGCAATTCATTTATTCAGGAAGGCTCCTCAAACTCAGATGCATTATTTTATCTGTATTACATGAAAACGTGCCATAATGCATACACTCTCCAGCAAAAAGCATACATCTTGGAATTTATTTAAATGAAAGGGTGCACTGGTATGGGAAGGAGTGCCCAGAAGCTTAAGGTGCAGCCTGGATGTGCAGGCAGGGCTGCAGACTCGGATACACGCTTTCCAAAACATAACTGAACAGCAGCTTTCCCCGGTGTAGTTTTTCACCCAATGTTAGTGTATCGGAGAAAAATTCAGCTCCGTAGCTGCACGTAACGGAGAATGAAAACGTGAAATGCGCCTCCCCACGTCCTGCAAGCCCCGTTCAGCGCACCGGAGTTCCGAACAGAAACCAGCGTGTATTAACAACGTTAAAAAAATAAATTTTAAAAAATAATAAGAATCAAAAAAAAAAAGAACGCTGGGTCTTGGAAGCCCGCCGGAG
>NW_009710056.1:655-28184 GCF_000703405.1 Apaloderma vittatum | reverse complement strand
CCTTGGGTTTCTTTGTTTTTCTGTTTTACAATTTAAAAATCAATACAGTAGACAAAACATGTTCTAAGTGCTCTAACCTGAGAAACTCCCAAAGGTAATTAGATGTGGTAAGAGATTAGAACAGACAATTGTCAGGGACTCGTAAAGAGCCTGTGCCTGTCAGATCTGCTCTAAGGCTGTAGCATTAATCTGGACAAATCCTGTTATGAATTGAGTCCAAAAAAGTTGATTATGACAGCTTTGCTATGCCTAGCACTGTGGTCAGATTTACTAAAGCAAAGCAGCTTAGAATTACCTGCATAAATTCAATTATCTCATAAATTCAGATTATTTTTATAGGGCTTTAGTTGGTTGGTTGGTTTTATTTTTTTGCCCCCAGTGTTGTCTTTTAGATGCCCCTAAACATACTACACATTAAAGGATATAAGAATTTGATAATGAATGTTGAAAAGCATAAAATACTAGAGGATTTAAACCTTTTAATAATCTGCTCTGCTTTTTTTCTGCCTCCTAGGGTGAGCACTATTGAATTGTCTGCCTTGAAGTCCTTGCGAGAGAAGATTTATGCTCACAGGTCTGAACTCACCAGTGCTTTTGCACAGTACGACGTCAGCGGCACAGGTACCACCGTCTCTCTGGCCAGTTGCCAATGTAGGAAAAACAGCCTCCGTGTGTGTAGGTGGAGGGGACAAACCCCCTGGAGAGGGGTCCTGCCTGCCAGTGTAAGGCTGGAGAGCAGCAGAGGGTGGTTGCACTTATGTTCTTCCTGGCTACAGAGGAGGACAGGTGTTAGGAAGTGCTTAGCTTCGAAAGGAACTTGAGGGGATGAAGCTTTAAGCAGGAAGAAGAAAACAACTGAAACACGTGGGCACATAAAGAAATGGGCGTTTGTTGCTGGGCAGAGTTTGGACAGGCAAATCCAGCTCCAGAAGCTCAAAGGTCAGCACCTTCACTTAGGAGATCCTTCAGAAGATGTCAGGAACATGGTGGGGAGCTGGTCTTAGCTTCTGTGTCTGGAAGGAAAGTTGACTGGCTATGCCACTAGCCCACACACGCCCACAGCTGAAGAAAAGTCCCTGGTAAATTGATGTATGAACTTTGTAGGAGCAAGGCGTTGAAGATTTCTAGCAGAAATACAACTCTTCCTTATAATGGCTTCTCACTTGCCTTGGTTGTCACCTGTGCCCCTAGAAGGGCAATCGACAGTGTGATGATCCTGTCTCTTCAACCACTGAGCACATGTTTGCTTTGTTGGGCTTTCAGCCACATATGCCTCTCTAGCTGCAGCTCAGCTCAAACCTGAAGTACTCCTCATGGCATAATCTCCTTTTCTCAAAAGATATTCAAACCGGCTGAACATCACAACAGCATCACAAAGCTGTTGAGGTGGGAAGGGACCTGTGGAAATCATTTTGTTTGGAGAAGACATTTAAGATCATCCAGTCCAACCGCTAAACATCTGGTGTAACCCCACTGCTCATTGGCCCGAGGGTTTCTTATCCCAGGATTAGGGCAAAATGTTTGTTTTGCGACTGTTCTTAAAAAGAGCAGATGTCGTGACTGATGTGTACCACATCACGTATTGCTTGTAACCACGGGTTGTCCCCTCTGGCAGGCAGGATTTCTGTCAATGACTGGGCTGCAGCAATGGAGTCTGTCCTACAGCTGGAGCTGCCCTGGAGGATGCTGCGCCCTCAGTTAGCACTGATGAACCCAGATGGAGGAGTTGACTTCATGTCATGTTTTTATGATTTGAAAATGGGTCAACCTATAAAAGAGGTAAGGAGGGAAAAAACGCCTCCTCGCAAATCTTGGAGGAACAGCTTTTGGCACCACAAGACGGTGGTTTGGCCAATCAGGTGGGCATCTAGAGCTGAACTAGTTGCCAAGCTTCCTTTTATAGTCACTAGAGGGAAATGAGCACTGCTAGGGTACGACTCATCAGTCCCTGCTAAGGTAGGTGCTTAAAATAGGTTGAATGAATCACATGCTAGAACTGCTTCTTCCTTTCCGTTGCCTCTCAAGGGCGTTTAGCTATCCTCAGCTATCGTAGCTGAAGAGATGCGACAAACCCCACCCAGAGCACTCGACCCTTACTCCTGGAGATGAGCTTTTCAAATGTGCTCCAGAGCCAATTGTACCTGGAGGAGGGAGTTGCAGTTGTAGGTGGACTTTTAGATGTTTAATAGTAGCCAAGGTCTTGTCTACAGACCGCGGTTGTTACTGAGTGGCTGCACAGTGCTTTGGTACTTGCCTATCACCAGCATTTTTACAAACAGCAGGATCCATTCACACATGTACAGCGAAAGCTTTATTTCAGTGCATGGCATGCTGCATCTTCCTTAAATTATCCATATTTCCACAAATAATTACTGAACGTAGGAGGTGTGAAGGGCTCCTTCCTCCCTGCCCTTCCATCTGCAAGTGACAGGTTTTAGCTGATTATTCCTCAGGGCAAGATGCAAAGTATCATTCCAGGGAACTGAGGCGTAAGGAGGTTGGGTGGGTTTTTTTAACATTTGACAAGTTAAATGGGGAAAACAGATTTGATAGTACGTAGTCTGTTGGTGAGACTAACTCAAACCAAGGTCTGATGTGGTTTCCCATATGTAATCTCAAAACCAGGTTCAGCCGGCTTTGGCGGAAACATTGTGCAGGTACAGAAAGGACCTGGAGACCATCTTTAACATCATTGACAAAGATCACTCGGGTAAGTCCAGGTGATTTCACTGTACCAGCTGTGGGAAGCCAACGGTAGTTATCTTTCCCCACTGTTTCCTCCTTAAGGCTTCTAAATATAGAGAAACCAGAGGTGATGTCATCTTTCCACTTTTAGTGCAGACTAATTTAAGCAGTCAGGCTGTAACCATGTAAGGGACAGTGCACAGAGCCTATCTTGAGAAAAAATTCTCACATCTCCCAGCTCCAGCACTGGCTTTACTCTTTTGGGAGCTTTTCCTCCCTTCCACTCACAATAATCGCTGCTTTCTCGATTCTGCTGTTACCTGAACTAAAAATATACTTAAGTCACGAAATCACAAAATACACCCAACACCACGGGAGGCAGGTTCGTGTGCGCAGAAAGAGGAAATGCCACTGGCAAAAGCAACCTGTTGTCTGTCTCATTTAGGTCTGATTTCTCTTGAGGAGTTTGGCCAGACATGGAAACTCTTCGCTTCTCACCTGGGCATCGACATCTGTGACAAATCCTTTGACAAGTTAGTCCTCAGCATAGACTACAACAAAGATGGCCACATCGACTTCAGTGAATTTTTAGAGGCCTTTCATGTGGTTCATAGACTAGAGAAAAAGGCAAACTCATGAAAAGGCAGAACTTCTTGTGGGCTGTCCTGGAAGCTCACCACCTTGTCACTAGTCAGGAGCAGCCCGGGAAGCCAGGCTCCACCCTGGCAAACAATAAACAGGCTGCTCGCTACGGTAAGCACTGCGGTCACTGCGTAAGCCTTCATTTAGTCCCTTCTGGATGATACACACCTGCTAGTCATGACACACAAGAGACAAAACCCCACTACTTACTGTATTACTTCTACTGTATTACTGCCACTGCAGTGATTCTGTGCACCTTACAATTTGTCCTGCTCCTTGGTGGCATCTCCCCCATTGAGCTGATCTGTGAGTCACAGAATCACAGAATGTCAGAGCTTGGAAGGGACCTCTGGAGATCATCTAGTCCAGCCCCACTGCCAGAGCAGGATCACCTACAGTAGGTCACACAGGAAGGCGTCCAGGCGGGTTTTGAAAGTCTCCAGAGAGGCCACACCTACAACCTTCCTGGGGAAGAGAAACTCCAGTAGGTGGCTTTCAGCTGTCCTTAGCCACAGCTGAGAAGTAGTGCTGAGGACCACAAGGAACATGTCACCCCCTTCCTGGTGATGTAATGGGCCTGACAGAGCCCTGCTGTGGACTGTCCCACCCAGGAGAGGAAAACAGGGAAGAACCATCTAGTTAAAATAGGTAGTTTTGCATTTACTCTTGCTCTTTGCATGATGCACGGGAAATTAAAACATCCCAGGCTGCTATCTATCCTCTTTGAAGTTTACAGACACAACTTGAAGGATCTTACTGGAAAGGCATTTGCACTTGCGCTAGATTTCCTCTTGCCACTGGTTACTTTGCCCTACCTTTGTTCGGGTTTGGAACTAAGAAATGGGCATAACTCATCACCCTAAATGAAAGCTAAAGCCATGGCATGTCAGCGTAACATATGAGAGATCACAAAATAAAACTTCGGTTTTCACAGTAATGTGTAAGTGTGGTGTCTTCTTGCCCATAGTTTGGTATCCTACACTTGTCAAGAGTACAGCATGCTTTTCCTGAAGATGAACTGGATTTCTTTAAAACAAAGAGATGAATAAGAACATGAAAATAAACAAATTTTGATATTACCATACCTAAATATTCTTGCATGTAGTTCAGCAGTTCTTACTAAGTAAAGTGAGAATTTCTGAATTCGAGTTTCTGGAACACAAGATGGAAGAGTCCAGTGCCCCTGGACTCCCCAGAGCCTGCAGGCCAACAGTCCCACTCCTGCAAGTGCCCCCCTCCACTCCTGTGGGGAGAACCTGGACCTCATTCTCCTGCATGTTACACTCCAAAAGCCACACAGTGACATAACATGAATTGCAGCCAGGTCAGGAGCTTCTTGAAAACACAAAATTCAGCCTCAGTAAAGACAGTGTGCATAAACTGCTTTTTGGGTAGAAAAATGTTCCAGTCTGGCCCATCATTAAATTCTAACAGTGGAAGATAAGGTAAATAAAGTAGCTGAAAGTTAAGGAAAAAAAAAAACAAACCAAAACCATCCTGGTTTATCATCACAGAATGGAACAGCAACCCAAGCTTTGTCTGTAGCAAATCTCCTTCAATTAAATACAAAGTATTTTGTAACTTAATAGATGAATGAATAAACACGCACACGCTTATTTCTGTTGCCTAGGGGAGGAGGAAAGAAAAATCTTTTAATAGTGCAAACAAAATTCACAGTAAAAATTTTAATGGCATTGGTAATATTGAATGTGTATTTTTAGCATGTGTTCAGTCTGCTCTATGCACAGTGAGGATGAGCCCCACCTCATTCCAGGGGAGTGACACAAAGGCTCCACCCAGGCCGGACAGCCACCCCTGCGGGGGGGGTGGGATCTTGCTTCCCAGCACTGGTTTCCTTGCCGCGGGTGCCAAGTGATGAGATGAAAGGTGAGAGCTCAGCTCTGGAGTCCTCCTTTGCCACCACCTCCCCCACCTCGGGAAACAGGGCAAAGCCAGGGGGTGCGACAAGAGGTGGGAGCGCAGAAACCTTGATGCCCCCTCATGACCTGGTCCTGAAGCCGCCCTCGTGTGAGGAATCACTCAGGAGAGGGGACCTAAACGTGAGGTGGCAACGCAGGGCTTCGCTCGGCAGGCGGTGAGAGGGGGCTTTCGGGGAGGCGGGGCCGAGGTAAGAGAGGAGCTGAGTCATCGAGCCAAAAAGAGAAAGAAGTCTGCCCTGTCAGCTGCCAGCGGCACACGGGAGCCCCCTCACCCCTACCAGAAGAAGAGGGGGCGGCAGGGGGAGTAACTGTGAAACATCTCAAGGCAGGCATAAAAGCCACTCGAGACTAAAACCGAGAGTGGGAGAGAGCCTGGCTACTTGTACTGAAATCCAAACTATTCGAGCTGAAGATCTTCCTTCCATAACTCCCATTCTCAATCTTTTTTTAATTTATTCTTTTTAATCCCACGAATTCCTGCAGCAGCTACTTAATTTTCAGCTGCAAGCTGTTCTTCAAGCAGGGACTGAATCAGTCTGCAGTCAAGTGCCAAAACTCTTGCCTTACAGATACAGGTGTCAATGCTGGTGGCATCTCCCCTCCTCCTACTTTCTGGGCAAAACAAGGTATCATATGGGTCTATTTAAAGTCTTCCATGCCCTCATTGCTGAGGCACAGGATGTATCTCTTCACCTTTGCCTTCTTTCCATCAGTGGGTTTCCAGGGACTTGAAGTTGTCCCTGTTATCCTCTGCTGGCTCCCCCAGGAAGCCCGATAGCCAAGCTGAGTCTCTGCCAATTAGCTCAGCCCTGCGCAGATGGCAAAGCCGTCAGGTATCTTACCTGGGAGCACACCCTCGCCTGCGCACACACACACACACCCCCCAACCTGCCCCCGCACACACCCCCTCGCACACAGGTGACTCTTCAGCAAAGCTAGGGGGTCATCTCCATAAAACCTTATTTGCTTAATTAGGTTAGCACTAAAATACAATTCTCCAGTTAGAACAGTTCTTCAGTGTGAGCAGTAACACAGCAGTGACCTGCAGGTAACATAAGTTTCCCTTCCACTGGCCTCATGTTTCATAACCACCAGCTACCTCAACCACACATACACTTTTCCAAGTGCCTGCACTCCATGCTGATCAAGTATATACCAAAGTCTATACCAAGTATATACCAAAAACCTAGGTCATACTACGAATTGCCAGTCAAAGGTACTCCCATTTAAAACAAACAGGTGTTAAGGGGTGTCCTGGTATGTTTGGCCATAGGCTCGATTACTTTAGACTTCAATGCAGCTGCATGTAAAGCCAACTACATCACCCTTCTTGTTGCTGAACACACGATCACACGGCCGACCAAGAGTCTGAGGGAAAATCATCTTGCATTTCTCACAATCTAAGATTCAACAAGGAAAGCAAAAATAACTGCTACTACCGACTTTTCATATGAACAAGCAACCACTACACATGCTCTTGCGTGCTCACCTTCTGCACTGTCCCATCTATCTATCTGCTTAAAAGCAAATAAAGGATTTTACTTTCATTTGTTGGCAAACAAGGAAAAAAAAAAAAGCACAAGCCATAACGAAGGCAAAACCCTACAGAACAGGCCCCATATCAATAAAACATCCAAGTGCTAATTGCACTCTGCCTTTATACCAGCCCCTCAGCTGGCCCACAGTTTTCATGGTGGGTTACACAGCACCTGCCTCTCCCAGAGCACTCAGCCAAGGGGTCCTTGGACTGCCCAACTCTCCCGGCCTCTGCAAAAATATGAAATAATCTCCTGAGGCCTCCCACACCTCCACTCTCTCGAGCCAGCATCCGGATGCTGTTATGGCAGCAGGGGAACAGCCAGCGGGGCGGCACGGCTGTCAGGGACTTAGCGCTGCCAGGGATCGTGGGTGCTGGCGACTGGTGGGTGAGACAGGGGTTTACTTCCCTCCTTTCATCAAGATATTTTTCAGGTATCTGTATAAAAGTGGAACGAAACTCCTTGTTTTCTAAAGCACCATGTTCCAGTATTAAAAATAAAAATTAGAAGTTTTTAAATGCTGTAAAAATGGCATAATTATGTTTTGAAATACTGAGGCGGGGGGAGCTTGTCTCACCCAAATATGCTTACTAGGCTTATTAGCATGGGGAATTTTTTACAGGGCATATGTGCTCTTTGCCCCTTTACCTGGCTGGCGCGGGGGCAGTGCCAGCACACCTCTGCGCTGCTGAGGGAGCCTGTGGCCGCCGGAGAGGCTGAAGTTGCCGCCACTTTTCTGAAGCTGTCAGCCAGACATGTGCTGGCTGGTGGAAAAACCAGCAGCATTGGCACAAGGAAAACCAGAGCCAGCGCCTGGAGTAAAGCTGGGCTGTCTCCTCCAGAGGAATTAAACTGTTTTCTGTTTAAACGGAGCCATTTACCAGCAGGATGTACCTATTCTCCTCGCAGCAGCTTGGAGCAGCCACGGAAACTGGTTTCCAGTGGACAGATTCAAGGCACAGGCACTAACCTGGGAGCTGTCTGAAAGGAGATTTCCAGACAGCCCAACCGTAATTACATGTGACAACTGTGACTTCAAATTAAAAATAATAAAAAAAAAAATTAAAAAGGAAGAAAAAAAGAAAGAGAAACATCAAAGCCTTCCGTAAACTCATGCTGCGCCAGAAGGGTGGCAATTATGCCATTCTTACCTCTGGGGCTATTTGCAAGGGAAAGGATCAGGAGACTCGGAAAGGGTGCCTGAGTGGAAGAGGTTTATCTTGTTCCATTCAGGGGAAAGGATTACAGGCATAAACCTGTCTGTCACCTTGGAGAAACTGGAGTCTTGAGATTTTTTGCCTCCAAAGCCTTAGGGATGCAGGGGAGGAAGCTATTTCCTTCAGATTAAAGACAGATGCAGATTCCTGAGAGAGGCTATCCTCTCCAGTTACTGGATACTGTAAGACAATTGTCTCTGCTGGCGTTAGCCCTGCATTGACTGGCTGCAAATGAGATGAGAAGTGGGATAAGTGCATATTAGAAATACCACCTGGTTATTTCAAGTTATTCCTATTCCTCTAATTTACATTTCCCCAGATGTTTCACACTACTGCATTAGTGATTCACAATGATACACATTTGCACACAGCAGGAGCAAAATTAATGAATTCCATCGCTTCCCTTATTTGGGAGCCTTTATGCCTGAAATACAGCTCCCTCGTTTTTATTATGCCTTTTGATCTCCACAGAGTAATCTGTTTCCCTCTTGGCAAAACTGTATAATTCTTGCTAATTTAATATGAATTACATTTATGTAGAATAAGCCTCATTATTTGCTACTTCTCGCACACGCTCTAAAAACCAGGCCAAATTCCACCCACCCGTTCTCCGGCAAGGTAGGCATGGACGTTTGCGTGACGACTAGCGTAAGATGCTGAGGTAGTGCCTGGCAAACAGACATGCAGCGACCGAACGAGAGGTTCATGGCAGGGAAACGGGCAGAAAGAGCTTCTGAACCTTCCCTCCCACGTGAGGCGTCGCTTACTGCATCGTGCAGCCCGTGCTAGGCAAGAAATCGTGTAAATAAATAATGATGGCTTTCGTTAGGTACGTCATGGTGCCATAGGCCCCACTCGGAGCACTGTCGTAAAAAAAGTGGCAAATTCCTGTGGCTACGTCCTTCTCCAAGATACTACCAGTAGCTCCGAATGATTTCTGAAAAGACATAAGCAAAGGAGTAAGGAAAGTTAGGTGCACATGCTTATTTACTGGGAAAAAGCCTCTGCCACACTATGATTTTGCATTTGTGCTGAATACTGAAAGCAATTCTCCTTTCCCTCATGAAAATCTTAATGGGGATTATTACAGGACCCACATGACTTAGCTGGATCAGTGTAAGTAGATGAGGAACATATATCTTCACATATTTTTGTCCTTTGTAGTGGGCGTGCAGGATTATTCAAATATTGATAATCCTAATGCCTTGGTAAAAACTTCCTTCAGTCTACCCACTTACTTCAGAGCTTGCAAGCCACTACAGTTGTATTCCCTTTAAATCTCCCACAATTCTTCAGTTAGTTTTCCAAGATGTATTTAAAATTCTTAAATTATTTTTCCAATTTATATTTCCAGAAGACACTCAAGAGAGTTGATCTGTCTTCGTAGCGGAAAGAAAAAGGCTAAGATCGAACTCATTACACGCATTCAAAAAGGAGCAGGGGACAATTTTCAAACATGGAGGCTTAATACCACTGCCCTTTGAACTCACCAGCTCCTGCAGGAACAGGTCATTGGCCATATGCACGATTCGATCCACGTGGATGATGCCCCCGATGCTGTTCACCTCGATGTCGGAGAGGAACGTGAGAACGAGAATAGCTTCCACCAAGAGCTGCCTGTACTCAGGCTGGGGTACGTGGTTCAGCACCGACTCCACATGCACAGCAAACTTGATTTCACACGGGGTCATCTGGCAGGTTTGAGGCGAAATGGAAAGAAAAACTGACGAATATCACACACACACACACACACACACACACACACACACACACACACTGTAGTTACACACAAATTAACTCTTTGCTCCTCACTCTGTGACCTCACATGCTTGGCCTTCTAAGCATCTTTCTGGCATCACACATTAGTCACAAGGCCAAAATTACTGTCGAGTCTTAAAAATAGCCACCTGCTTAGAGTGAATGCCCTTCCATGCAGAGATACAGCTATATTGTTCGTGGAGCAGCCTAATTTGTGCTGGCCTGGCTCTATGGATGTGAAGTGAAAGGCTGCTGCTTTAGGAGGCTTGTGCTTATTTCGTCTGATTCCTTTAAAGAGCAAAATTAGATACTGTCTAGGTCTGACAGGCTAAAAATATAAGCCTATTTATCTACACAATAGGAATAAATAAAGCTCTCCATTCTGAAAAAAAAGAGAGAAAAAAAAGGTTTAAATTCGGCAGAAAATTCCAGCTCCTCTCTTCAGCTGTTACCAATGTCCCTCAGAAGAGAAGGAAGCCAGAGCCAGAGCTAAGGGAATCAGACAGGGACACTCTCAGGCACACCAGCACCTCTCCTGCACTGATGGATTACTGTCCACCAGAGTTCATTTTATAGATGTGAATTCAGAACTTGCCAGAGCATCTAAAGACAGAGTGGCAATTCAACTAAGGGAAAAAAGAAAAGTAAGGAAAGCTTACGGATTTAAGGAGTCAAAGCTCTGGCTAGAAACAATCATCCTTAATTGGCATTTACTTTTGAGACTGTGATCCCAAAATACCCTGGCTGCTGTTGCAGCATATTTAAAAAAAAAATAAAGAAAGAAAAAAAAAAAAGAAAAAGGAGAAGTGGCAAGCAACACATCTGCTTTATTCCAAGAAGGCTGTGCCTTGTCCTCACCCTGCCCAAAGCTCTGCCATCAGCCACCCTTTCTCAAGGCCTGCTGTGTTGGCGCAGGAGTCAGTGTGGGTGTGGGCAGGGCGGGCAGAGGTGTGAAGGGAAAAATCCGCCACGAGCCCACCGCTCGCAGGCCTGCCCGGCAGAAGGAACTCATTGGCACAGCCCCGGGGAAGCTGGTGGAGGTGCTGGGGGAAGGTCTAGATCTCCCGACCTTCTTAAAACCAGAGCCCTGGCACAGGCTGCCCAGGGAGGGTGTGGAGTCTCCTTCCCTGGAGACTTTCAAAACCCACCTGGGCGCGTTCCTGTGTGACCTACTGTAGGTGATCCTGCTCTGGCAGGGGGGCTGGACCAGATGATCTCTAGTGGTCCCTCCCAACCCCTGACATTCTGTGATTCTGTGACCTGCAACAGCAGCCCCTCTGCACCTTACGCTGTCAAACCAAACGTTCAATCACAAGGCTAGAAATCATCAGTGTTTTACTGTACCTCTCGGGTGGTTGAAGAAGGAAGGACGTACCCATCAATAGACAGACCGTGGCACTGAAACAACAACATTTTGACAGTGAAGAGAAATCACAGTTCTTGGAGGTAAAACTGAGGTTTCTCTGCTCTAAAACTAAACAACAACAAGAAAACAACCAACCAAAAAACACAAAACCAACAAAACCTGTTAAAAATATTTCACCTTCACTGAAGAAGTTGTTATATAACCCAGCCAGTGTTATAAACAGCCTGACACGACAGGCAGAGAGCGCACTGTGTTCCAGCCCAGCTCCTGAAGGACAGGAAAGTACATACAGAGCCACTACAGCAAGAGGCTCACAAAGGAGGAGAACAAATCAATGAGAATATTTCACAGATTTCAGAGAATATTCTATGGGAAAGGACGTAGAAATAAAAGATAATGCAAAAGTACGACAATAGACGACAGAATTGAGAACATGTTTCAGACCCAGGGCAACACAACTCAAGGATGTCAACATGTTGGGGTGCTTGGATACAGGCCACCAACAGTGGGGAAGAGATGGTGTTAGAAATACCAAATACACACATATATATCATATAAATATATCTCATATAATATCTCATATAAATGTATCTCTCATAAAATACGTAAGATATTTATAACCACATATATATATTTTCATGTATACAAGAATATATATACATACACATATATTTTCTTGTATACAAGAAAAGAATAACAAAGTCTAAATGGTAAGAAGGTGGTCTAAGGAATGACACATTTGGGTACCTGAGGTACAAAAAAGCACCAAGAGAAAGATTTTATTAATAGTCCAAAAAGAATTTAAGAAATAAATACTGAAGACAAATAAGAACAACTGATTCTAATAGCCAGAAAAACTTTCCAATACTTCCAGCTATTACTTTGGGTCAGGACAGATGTGTTGCTGACTACTGGAAGATCCCATTGGTAAATAGCCAAGAGGCCGCCTATGACTCGTCTTGGCTGATATCAACACGAACAGCTTTGGCATAACTGATTTTAGAAGGACAACCAAAATCAGCCTAAGCTGGTGATGCGCATTCTTCCCAGCTCGGTAGGCATGAACAGCTCAGTGCTGCAACGTGCCCAACACCAGCTTTCACGCCGCAAGAACAGGCACGTAATCACTTTGAAATTAGTAAAAACTCCTAATTCTCCTCCTCTCCTTCCAGGAGAGCTGCCCTCAACAGATTTACATACCCCTGATCTCCAAGGTACTGGCAAGGACTTACTTTTCACTTAAAAGCAAACAAACAAAATAAATGTTAAGAACATCATACAGCTCATGAGAGCCAGCAAAAGGCTTCAAGACACTTTGGAAGAGTCAGTGCAGTTTCCTACTTCATTCCTCACAGCCTTTCTGAACCAGAGCACAAAAGACACGCTCCTACTCATGACTCCAGTTTCCACAAATCTTCCAGCTGAAGACCAACTCCCAGCAACACACTGTCTCCGCCTCACCACCTCCCCATGTTACTGTACAGGTCACCTGCCTCCTGCCCTCCACAGCTGCCAACTTACCTTCTGAAGGATTTTCCACACCTTCTCGTAAAAGCCAACAGGAACTCTGTTAATAGCACCATCAAGCCTCCTCCTGCGCAGCCACTGCCCTTTTCGGTCACCCCAGCTTGTGTGTCCACTGGAGCCAGCTGGAGAAGTGCTAGTGGGAGACGATGGACTACTGCCCCTCTGCAAGAAACATTAAAGCCTTGGTTAGCTGCTTTCTACCACCCCAAGTGCTGATCCTGGTGAATGTATCATTCTGTTACAATGTACCCTAGAACTAGGGGAAAAAAATATAGGCCATGACCTCATACAAGATGACGGAGCAGGACCGGTCCCTTTTTCTGCCCTTCACAACAAGCTTCACGTCTCTAGTACTCAACAGGCAAGCAGTTCAACAAGAAAACTTCAACACAAGCTATGACTATTTTGAGAAGCAGGAGCTGGCTGCCAGGGCGGTGTCACTGGTGTGCAAGATACAGGGATTTCCAGGTAGGTCTGATTTGGACTTTGGGCTCATTGTCATGAGAGAATCAAATGGGTCCATGAATCCAGCAAGAGATGTTCTCCAAGCAAAAAGCTCCATTAAAGTAAATAATTACAAATAGGCTTCCTGTGGTCACGGAATTGTCGTGCCTACCCTTCTGTAAGTATCAGTCTTGTTTCCTTTATTGCCACTACTGTTCTATTATTTACTCTACCAGACTTAAAGAGTAATTTAGGCAGCAAATCATCTTCAAAGTTGTGGCACTACCATTTCTAGACATGCAGGCCATCTACTTCTTGCACTCCCAGAGGCTGTGTGCTCGTTTCCCTGTTCCTTTTTGCACACTCGTTACTTGCAGCCCAGAAAGGACACTGACAGCCCCATCTCAAATCCCATCATCTCCAAGAAAGAAACTGCCTGAGCAAAGTAGCAGGGAAGGAGGAAATGAAGACCAAAACTTTCATGTTTGCAAATGGTGGGCTCACTGATTCCACATAAGCTCTGCAAAAAGACCACCAAACACAACCAGTCCCTTTCCACTACGGCTGGTGTCAGTGAGGCCTGGGTGGTGTTCCCTTGATGTTTTGGTGCTTGCTCTTCCTGCACGCTGACCAAGACAGACAGAACTCCCTCCACCCTCTTGAGCAGGGCTAAAGGGATGCATGAGGCCATCAAGAGGGTCAGTGTCAAAGTAGAGAAATCGACCTGCATACAATAATTCTACTCAGGTGCTTCAGAGAAGCAGAGACTCACTGAACGACTCTATACACTTGAACCAAAGGCACAGTTGAAGCCTGCCTTTCTGCGCTGGTACGTGGGACAACCTGGTGGTTGTCAGGCCAGGCCACAGGGCTAGTGGTGCTCTGCAGTCGTGTATTTAGGACACTTGGGAGATGTGTCATCGACAGCCAGTCTGCAGATGTGAAGAATTGTGAACACCAGCCGCTAGTCCAAAGCGCAAACATAGCTGCAAACTTTGCATCACTTTGTGAGACGGATTTGGAGCCTCAGCCTTACTCTAAATTGTCGAGGTTTCTGTTGGTACAATATTTAAACAAATATCTTCCTTCTTGGTAACGAGAACTTCAGAAGAGCTACACATCTCTGCCTTGAAAGAAGATGACTGCTTGAGAAGACAGCCATGCCCATAAACCCCATCTCAGCAACTTGAAGCTATTCTGGGTTCATTACTGTCCAGGGACTGCCAGCATTTATCAATGCTACATTACTTTTAAACACTGATGACACCTGTAACATAATCCACCACCAAGCAGCTAAGTCTGCTACAGTGCTTTATCTGCTACAACTGCTTAAGCTCCAGAAGAACTAAGTGGATCTAAATGCAACACTCAACTCGTATTAAAAGATTACTAATGAGAACTGGTTCCCAATGAAGATGAACAAAACAGAAGAGGGCAGGGTTTGAAAACAACAAGTTTTTACACAGGAGAAGTCACAGCGGGTGTCTAGAGCTAAGACTCTTGCACACACACACAGGGCTGAAGAGCAGGTGCAGAGTTGCAGAACGGTGTTTTACCGTGGAAACAAACATGCTGCTGGACATGCCGTGTCCCTCATGAAAGAACTACAAAACAAAAACAGACACCAACACGTCAGCCCGCCATGATGGAACAGGATGCAAACATGGTTAAATAGCCATCCATACAAAGACAAGAAACATAGAATAAGTGCATGTGCTCAAGGGGGAAACTGCAGCAGGCCCTGGACTCTTGCAGGGCTGCACTTGGGGCAGCTGCTGCCATCGCCCAGGGTCACCACGAGGCAGATCCCACCGTGCCAGGAGCCTGTTTGGCAGCCACAAGCTGCCCACACCATCCACTGAGCTCCAAGCATGGCCAACACAAACCATCGCAGTTTAAGATGCATGCAAAAGCTTCCCTGCGACTCAGGGCTGGGAAAGTGCCCCAAGCTCCCCGTTCCCATTCCCCACGTGTTGTTGCAATGTCAGCAGCTTCTCTGTGCACGGGAAGGTCTGCAGAGAGTTTGCGGGCTGTCAGCTGGGTGGGCACCGCTAAACAAACAGCTGCTAGGCTAAGGTTTTGTTGAAATGTGGATGCAGCACCACAGACTTACAGCATTCTTCTGCACCTGCCCACCCCAAGCCCTGCCCCCTGATTAAGGGTTAATGGTCCAGACCCAGCCAAAAGCTTGATGTTCAAACTCAAGAAAAAACAGCAGCAAACGAGAGAGCTGCAATCGCTCAACACTTGAGCTCTGGTGCAAAGAGATGTCAGTATAGGTACTTGAAATATTCTTTGTAACACAAAGTTGATTCTCTCCACCACAGACAAAACAACAATGAATTAGTATTTAAATTCAGAGAATGAAGTGAGCTGTGGCAGGAAGCAGCATGAATGGCAAGGTGGTGGTGGGGAACAAAAATAAACCCAGCCAACTCCTCTTCTGTGCCAAATACCAAGTTTCCATCTAACACAAGACCGACTCCGGAAATCTATTTTCAACAAAGGTCCAAGCGTCTAAGCTCAGGCCCACCTCTGTACTTAAAATAATGCTGCCACCTAGAGCCTAGTCCCTCTCCAATCCTAGAAAGTCCCTGCAGTCAGACACTGGCTGCAACAGACAGTGAGCCCTGCTCACACTGAACCCCTGAGGTCACTTCAGGGCAGGTGGGAAGCAGTGAGTGGCACCTTTGCAGCCACGGCTGCGCCTCGAAGCTTGGCCAGCGACGATGCTCGGTGTAGCACTGTGCAAACACGGCAGCCGGGTCTTGTGAGACGGACACCTCGTGTTTCACAGGTGCCTCTGCTTCCCTGTCTGATCATGTCCTTTGAAGAATCATTAAGGCTGAGAGGAGACCTCCTCACTCTCTACAACTACCTGAAAGAAGGCTGTAGTGAGGTGGGGACTGGTCTCTTCTCCCAACTAATTAGCGATAGGATAAGAGGAAATGGCCTCAAATTGCTCTAGGGGAGGTTTAGGTGGGATATTAGGAAAAATTTCTTTGCTGAAAGTGGTGAATCATTGGCACAGGCTGCCCAGGGAAGTCACGGAGTCACCATCCCCGGAGGTGTTCAAAAACGTGTAGATGTGGCACTTATGGATATAGTTTAGTGGTCATGGTGGTGTTGGGTTAGCGGTTGGACTTGATGATCTTAGAGATCTTTTCCAACCTTAGTGATTCTATGATTAATTGATCTTTATCATCACCATCAAACCATGCTAGGATCACGGAGAAGTGCCACTCCTTTTGGGAGGCTTACTGAGAAAATCTGTTTTGTACAATCAAAAAAAAATTCAAATACTTCCTTAGAAACTTACAGAAATGGCCTCAGATTAAATGAAACCAGCTTGCTTGTTAACAGGGTCTTTAAAAAATAGGTTTCTAATGCACACTCATTGAATGGCTTGTGTTGGAAGGGACCTTTAAAAATCACCTAGTCCAGGCCATGGGCAAGGACATCTTTCACTGGAGTAGGTTGCTCAAAGCACCATCGAACCTGACCTTGAACACTTCCAACAATGGGGCATCCTCAGCTTCTTTGGGCAACTTGTCTCAGTGTCTCATCACCTTCATCGCACAAAATTTCTTCCTTACGTCAAATCTAAAGCTGTCCACTTTCAGTTTAAAATCATTGCCCCTTGTCCTGTCACTACAGGCCTTGGTTAGAAACATCTCTTATAAGCCCCCTTGAAGTACTTGAAAGGCTGCAATAAGGTCTCCCTGGATCTTCTCTTTTCCAGGCTGAATACCTCAGGCTGAAAAATATGGAGTCATTCTTATAAATGTATTTAACTACTAACTTTCTATTTATCTAGAGCAAAACAGAATTATTACTAGAGACACAAAATACGGGAATCAGAAGCATTCATAACAAAACCTTCAGTCACATCCATTCAGGATATTTTGGTTGTGTTTTCTGTGATATCTCTCCATATACTCAGCTGCTGTGTAATTTAAAGCATTGAAGTTAAATATATACATATACATATACATATATTTGTGTATGTATCTAATTCTCCTCTCCTGAAGAAACAAAACAGGGAGAAGACAAACCAAGATTTCTTTTCCATGTATACTTTTCCAAAAGGCATGTGGGCCAGTTAAGTAACTTGGGCAGAGTACAAGAATGAACACTTTGCATGAAAGCTTTACTTTGTACATCTGACTTTTCCTTGGCTAAAGATGATAAAGGAGCTGTTCTAAAAGTTGATGCCATGAATGCATTAAAGCTTGTTCTATACTCAGCATGTGAAAGAAGAAGAAAAAAAAGAAAGCACATTCTTTTGGAGAAAATATCCCCTTTGCTACCTTCTATTTAGTGATCAGCTTTAAATCAAAGGACCTTTGGCAACTTCAGTCATTTACCAAGAATAAAACCTAACATACCACAGTTCCAGAACAGCTGCATTTTCTAATGAGTGTTAACAGAAAACTCTCACCTGCTTCATCTCACTCTTCAGTTTAGTAATACCACTTCTTTCCGTTTTAGTTGCTCCAGAATGTCCCATTTCATGAATAGAAATTGCAGGGCTTGATGAAGAGGAATCTACAGGTCGCACTAAAAGAAGCAAATGGACATTTTTAGAATTCTAAGGTAGAAAACCAGATTAAATTGCATCTAGAAGTTTAAACACATATCCTTTCAGAAGTGTACAGGGCTCTTGGCGACAGCATCCTTTCCCATCACGTCAATAGTTAATCCAGATTGCATCAGGTAAGGAGCCTAGATCCATACTTAGATAGCAGGGCCTGATTTTCCATGACATTGAGCAATAGTAGCTTTAAAAGATGTCAGAGTTGCAGTGAGTCTGTGAGGGCCTAAGAACGAAACCAGGAGACAGCTGACGTGCCCGTCAGGAATACCCGGGTATCACAGACACACTCCTTGAAGGTAGGTTAGATATGATCTTTTTATGGTTTTCATTCTGGTCACACAGAATTTCTGCATTTTAAAAGTGTGCCTTCGTATCACTGAAAACTTGAGACAACCTTATTTCAGTGCAGGGCAGCTTCCATTTTATTTGTTTCATTTATTCCACAGCAGACACACATGTACTGGCCACCCATGATCAATGCATTACTTATACCTCTATTTTATGTCCCATGAGTAGATTCCTACTTTTCTGACAATCACTGCTAGGTTAATGGTTAGACTCAATGACCTTGAAGGTCTTTTCCAACCTAAATGATTCTATGATTTTATCTAACTTTATATTTATGGTTCTCACTAAACATACACAAGTGCCCAAACGGACAACTTACAGCTTCTTTCCACTCCAAACTCTTTTCCGCTGAGAATATGGTGTAGGAGATTTTTCATATCAAAGGGGCTTAGATTCATCAAACTTTCTGAAGCTTCTTCACCTAGTTTAAAAGAAAAGAAGGACAATCATCACTACAGGTGTCTCTATAGCTTGTTTTCCCAAGTAAACTGCTTATGAATGAAGTTCAGACTCACTTACCTTTATGGCTAACGCTTCCTTAAAAAAAATTAACATGTAGAGTCACATTTCAAAGAAAATACATTTCAGGACTAGACAACAAACACCGCGTGGAAATAACGCTATTTACATTAGTGAATATTATGCTGCAGCTTGTGTGTCATCTCACTGACAGTGATGATGAGAAAGCAGTTGCTCCTCTGCAAAGCAAGCTCCCTTGGAAAGCCATTGCAGCCGTCACCCAACTGCAGAAGACGTAGAGATCCAAATTACAGAGCCAGAGTTATCCCATAAAGGAATGCTGGCACATGGGAAGGCCTGAGTTTTATTTGATTAAAGGATCACACTCGTAAATGAGAAAAAGCAGATACACACATACGAGCACAAGTGCGTGTGCACGGACAGATCTCCCATAGGAAAATGTGGAAAAGGCAGTGATGAAGCTGAGGGCAGCGTACGAAGCATCTGGACGTTATGGCTGAGGAATAGCAAAAAGGGACCCCAGAAAAGACGGGCTTTGCACTGAGAACGAAGCAGCTTCTGCTACTCACCTACAGGTTTCGGGGAAAATGAAAACAAGGCTTTCTGTACACTCTTCGTAAAAGAAACAGAACTATCCCAGGGAATTATTTGGCTCCTTTATTAACTTCTCCTAAGGGAGAAACCTGCTGACCTCTAGTGCCAGGTACCCACTTCAGTTAGAGAGCGGCAGCGGCCAAAGTGGACTTCACCTAACCAAGTACCAGGGACCTCCTCTTCATTCCACCAGGGACAAAACCAAGGAAGACCAGAAAACATGCTTCCACAAGGTTATCCCTCTTTAGGGCGTGCTCAGGCACTAGAAACAGTTACAAGACCTGAGTCAAGAAAACATGGTCCAGATCATGCTACTAAGAGTCAGCATTTGACAATATATTTGTCACAGTAACTTGATTATTTTTCCTGACTGTTCCTTCTCCGCCTTCTGACTCCTTTCAACGAGGAAAATTCTTCAGTGATTTTTCAGATCTCTCTTCAGTCATCATTTCTTTCTAGTTCCACTTCTCTAAAGAGAGTTTAAAATATTTTTGCCTTCCACCACTTGTTTGTTACTTAACCTCTTGGGGTTTTGTAGGGCATTTGCAACATCTTGGGGGCCTGTAAGAATTTTTTTTTTTACTGATGTCCTAGCAAAATAACATATCACTAGCTGAAAGCTAAACTGCAAATACTTTCCAACTAAGCACATTTAAGGGGAGAAGGCTTACACATAAAAGGAAGAGGATCAGAAGTTATTTTGAGTAAGAACCACCAGAACTATGAATTAAGGCTTAAATACTCAGAAGATACCTAGGATGCTAATTCTCATTGTCATTAGTGGTATCAGGTCCCTAAATACACACACATGCACAATTTGATGACATGGATCTTGAAAAATTACTGGAAGTCTGGGGACTTAAGTATTTAAAATCCATTTCAGCTTGAATGACTAGGGGATAGGAGGGCAGGAATCTTTCATCAAGTCAAAAATAGAAGTTATTTTCAAAGTTTGTAACTGCACATGCGGAATGAAGAAGTCATTAAAGGATTTAACACACACACACACACACACATGAAAAATCAACAGTGAGGGGAAGCAGAAATAACGCCATAATTACCCCTATGATAAAATTGTTCTTACCTGAGCATTTCAGACTTCGAGCCAGCTCAGTGGCCATCACCTGAATTATCAGACCAATGCGGAGCCTGAGCATCTCCACAAACAGACTAGGCTGTGACCGGACGTACATCGCCAAGTACATAATTATTTCCTGTAAGAGTAAATCCGTAAGAGCATCCGTTTAGAGTGGCTTTCCCAGGCACAGAGCAAACACTGGCACCACAGCTGAAAGAATCCTTCTTTCACACACTGTGTACCTGTGTCAGGACTGCAATACTGATGTCTTGGCCGCTGGCTTCATAAATAAGATCTATGAGCTCTTCAGGTGGCAGCGGGCTGCAAGAAAGCAAACCACAGTTAGCAGTGGCTCAGGCCCCTGGTGCTAACCTCTTGAACGAGCACAAGTCACCCAGGAAGATCTTTGCACCACGAAGGTGCCTATGATTCTACCTGGGTGACTGCATCTCCTTCCAAAGGCAAGGAGTAAGTTTTAAAACAAGATATTAGCAGCAGCCCCATACGGTCAGGAAGATGAAGGGCAGGATGCTTCTGTAGCTGACGCACTGCTCCAACTTACGTGGTAATGATTTTCTCACGGGGTTCTGGTGGCAGGCCCACAGTAAGCTGCTTGTGGTGCGACAGAAGGTCTGTGCACGCCTATCACAACGGGACAGAAAGCAAAAGAACTTTCTCTGAGTCATGTGGAAGTGATAGAGCTTTTAATTCCCTGAAATGAAGCACCTCTTTAGCAACTTTAAAGTGCATTTCTATTCAGTACCAGTCATGCAGTTCCTGCAGAACGCTGTTAACTAGTTGCCAAAGGTCCCCTGAGGTCAACAGGGCTCAGAGAAGTCTGCTCTGGCTGAAAGCCTGCTTCCCTGCTCAGTGAAATCAGCAGCATAAGGATTGCAGACTCCAGTGGGGTCGGCAGATCAATAAAGGACTTTATCCTTTACCGTAAGATAAAAAACGTTTTTAATCAATGAAAAACTTGGCAGTATTAGGTTTAAAAAAAAATCCTGCCTACTAATAACATCTCTCTTAAACACTGAACATATTGCATGGCATTTCTGAATTAGGCATGCTGATACATTCTGAACTAGGTGCCTCCCCCAGTACCACAGTGTTTACTCTTTTAGACGAACCTCCTCAAAAAAGTAGGTCTTCAGTTTACCTGCTTTAATACCCTGAATCAAAGGCCTCACAGAGCAATGCTTCTCTGGTTTTTATTCTGCCTCCCTTACCGTTGAACAAACCAGATCATCTCAGTTCTCTTCTACTCCAATCCTGTGCCAGTATATTTTCAATTTACCATACCCAGCTTTCTGTGAGCACGTCTGTACGGAGCTCAGCCATTGCATCTTGAGGATGGAAAAGGTTATACGCTTAATCAAGTACCAGGCAGGGTGACTATCACAAATTGTCCCCCACAGATGTGACTGTTCCTAAAATAGGGCATCCTAGGTGTGACAGTCAAAGCTTTGAAAATGGCCAGGAATTAGAGAAAGAGCTCTTCAGAATTATGCAGGGATAAGGAGGAAATTAAAGAAATGCGTCAACGTCCTTGAAAGGAAGCATTTTTATAATGTCTAAAATAAAATCTGTACCCTTACTGTGAATCTTTTCTTATTGCCATCTAATAGTCCTGGATATTTTAATGCCTCTGACCAACCACATCCACACATGCAGCAGACTGACTGCCCAATGGGATGGAAAACAGCAGAACATATTTTTGCATCATTGCTAGTACCTGGTGCTCCTCAAATGTTCATATCACAAGAGCAAGAGACATTTACCAATGATAACTACAGTCTTCAAAGCACATAATTAAGCTTTTCCAATCAACAGAGATGAAATAAAGCCATCACAACCAGTCTCAGTCCATGCCAACATTAGCACACCTCGCAGTACAGATGAAAGGTAAAGATATCAAAGTAAGATTCTACACTGGAAAAGCAACCAACGTTTATTAAAAAACGGTGCACTTTGTATCTTGTGAGGTAAGACCAGAAGAAGGACAAGCACAAGGCCCACTAGCAAAACTGGAGTTTTATCTCTGTTTCCAGGCAGGAAACTGAATCAGCATTATTTGTATTTCGTACCTCAGCCAGGACTTCCACTCTCTTTTTGAGTATACCAGAAATGTAACGGATTAAGCCCCATTCTTGATTGATGCCTGCCTTTCTGTAGAGCTCGTTGAGTAGGCAATGGACAGTGACGCCGTACTGTCCATCCAACTCTGTGTCCCAGTCAGCACCTCTGCCAGAAAAAGACACGGAAAGTAATGAGCATCAGACAAAATGCTACACTGCTTAACTTTACCACACGACGAATAGCCTGATTTTGACCGTGTTGCTCATTTTGGTGACGGAATTAAGTGGTAACATCGGGGCCTTCACAAGAGGTCGATTATACGTGGACAAAACCCTCCTGACAGCCGCAACTTTCCTAAGTAAGTAGAGCACTCGCTTAGCCATGAGCCTGTGGCTTCAAAACCAGCCACCCAGGATTGTCCACCAGCCTTCAAATTGAGTGTGCATGCAGAGTTTGCTTGAGGAATGCTCTGTGTGGTGCTTTTTCAAAGCAGAATTCGGCAACATCTTCAGTACCACTAAAGACTGCAGGCATTTTTCAGATGTCTCGGGGCACTCTTGAGTTTTTTGCCCTGCCTCGTTCTTAGGTATTAACTAAGCTTCTACGCTGCCTATGCCATTACTGAAAAAATGAAGGTAATTTCTGTTCCTCTCCTGGGTTTGAAATTCACTGCATTATGGCTTCTCTTTAAGAATGTTTTGAAGCATTACAGAACGACTTTTCAAATCCTGCGGGAGGGACAGAGTCCACCAGAAGTCCATCTGCCTGCCCAGCAGAGACTCCCATGGCAAAACAAGTCCAGAACACAAAATCAAGGGTGTTACATGTAGTTAAACAAAAAAAAAGGTATTTTTTTCAGGAATTCCTTTGCTCAAGAGGAGCTTAGACGCTGCTAAGCATTTTGCTTGGGAAATCGAGATCAAAGAACAGGTCCTCACAGAGGAAAGACTAAAATAAACAAAACCACAATCTTTGCAGTGGTAAGGACTATCTGTGATTAACATGCTTAATGCTCATCTTTGCATCCAAAGCTAACTTCCTGACAGGTTATAGCAGCATACTGCTGCACAGGGGGGGAGAAAAAAGCCCAGTAAATGCACTCCAGAAGATGATTTTGTTGGTTTGCACTTCCATTTTGTTCCCTATTTAAACAGCAGCTGTTTACTAACCCCAGCAGCCGGGGTTAGACTGTTTCCAAGAATGTTTTGAAGAGCATCGAGTTTTAGCCAGTGGCGCACTTAAACATGTAGAAGGATTAGCGGAAAAATAGTTACTGCTTATTAAAATTGCATTTCGCTTTTGGTTAGAAAGGGACAAGGTGAAGCTTCCCTCCACTTCTATTCTTGTTTATAAAAATCATACCAAATCTGTGTGATCTTAATAGAGTACCATGAATATAGCAAGGCATGTTCTCACTCATGGTAAGAATTTGTTTGTTTTATTTATAAGCCTTGGAGCATGCATGTATTCACAACCGTGTGTGAACCAATTCTGAAATTCACACTATCATTTTTTGTACCCAAATTATTCATGCAACCAAGTCAACTAATTCTGTTAAAGCACAAAATATTGTAGTCACTCCCCTCAAAACATAACCCTGAGCAGTGGAAACACTTTTTCACAAGAATAGTCACATAGTTGTGACCAAACACAAAGAAGCTGAAGCTTATACTCAGACAACTCACTTTAGTATATGCAAGATGTATAAGATATCTGCTTGATCATGGAGCGTTGGACATTCCTTCAGCTGCTCAACAAGCTTTCTGCAATCCAAATCACCATGAGCATCTTTAGGTAAGTGCAAAGCGTCACGGTCCTGGTAACAAAGATGGAAGAAAAACTGAAGAAATTACCTTGAAAAAACCAGCAGATTCAGTTCAAACCTAACTTCCCATTAAACAATAGACTGGCATCATAACTCTGCACTTGAAATACAGACACATCACATAGCTCTTGCCAGACTACTGTAGACATGAAAAGGAGACTAATCCCAGGACACGCAACACCCAGAATGGAACTTTTTCTAAAGCTTTGGTTCAATCAAGAAGAAAAGCCATTTTTTGAAAAAAAAAGAAAAAAAAAGAAATGTTTTGTGAAAGATGAAAACTGAATTATTGCATGCTCCTCCTGTCACTTGCTGTAACTTGTAAAGAGAAAAGCAGAAGGATACTACCTATTATCCAGGATGGCCATGAGCCAGCACTGTGCCCTTGTGGCCAAGAAGGCCAGTGGCATCCTGGGGTGTGTTAGAAGGGGGATGGCTGGTAGATCGAGAGAGGTCCTCCTGCCCCTCTACTCTGCCCTGGTGAGGCCACATCTGGAATATTGTGTCCAGTTCTGGACCCCTCAGCTCAAGAGAGACAGGGAACTGCTGGAGAGAGTCCAGCGCAGAGAAACTAAGATGCTGAAGGGAGTGGAACATCTCCCTTGTGAGGAAAGGCTGAAGGAGCTGGGTCTCTTTAGCTTGGAGAAGAGGAGGCTGAGGGGTGACCTTATAGTGTTTATAAATATATAAAGGGGGAGTGTCAGGAGGATGGAGCGAGGTGGCAAACAATGATAAGACAAGGGGTAACGGAATTTGAGAAGAAACTTCTTCTCAGTGAGGGTGACAGCCCTGGCACAGGCTGCCCAGGGAGGTTGTGGAGTCTCCTTCTCTGGAGACATTCAAAACCCGCCTGGACCCCTTCCCATGTAACATCATCTAGGTGATCCTGCTCTGGCAGGGGGATTGGACTAAATGATCTTTTGAGGTCCCTTCCAAACCCTAGCATACTGTGATATAATTTAGAGCTGTTTTAGTTCCATCTCTAACCTGTATACATGTGGCGCTTTATGAATGCAGGAGCTGCCATGATAAATTTTCAAAGCTTACAAAGCTAGCGTGTCAACTAATCAGATTATGCAATCCTGTGGTGAGTTCTTGGATGAGGAGAACTTTTGTTTAATATGCTATTCAGCAATTTCTTTGGTCCTACAAAACCATTTCCACAAACAGAGCCTGTAGAGCAGAATCCTCCAGGGAGTTGGATACAACCTCCTGTAACCATTCTCAGCAGCCGGTCCCATAAACTGAGACAAAAAAGTGCTCAGCACAACCTCACCTTCATGCCTTGTGGTGGGATTTGGCTGGTGCTTCAAGGACAAGCGTCCTTCCACACACTGCTCTTCTGCCCAGGCATTACTGTAGGCAGCATTTCTTGGAGAACATCTCTAAAGGCCGTGAATATTCCATCCTTCCCTTTTTGTGTTCAGTTAGAACTAAAGATAACGACTTAATCTCTTTTTTAACGATAACCACCCATTACATTACTTCTTTTTCACACACAGTTAAAATTTTTCCACTTGATATTGTCTATTTAACCAAAAAATCTTCACCCAGTCAAAAAACAAATTCCAAACCAAGGAAGTAGCTATCCGGTGCTGTGCACAGAATGGCTTGTCTGTGAAAGAAAATAAGACCTAGCATGGGGTTTGGCTGGGAAACAGAGGAAAGGACGCAGTATTGCATCCTAAAACCACAAAAGCATAGAAAAATTCCCACGTCTTACCTTTGCCTCAAAGAAATGGGGATTATCAACAAGATTCAGAGACTTCCGGTGCGTGTTCAGAACTTTAGTGGGAAGAGACATAGACACAGCTGGAAAGGAAAGCCATCAGAAAATAGCAGGGGGGTGGGGGGGGAATCCATTTCAGTACCATGAAAATTGAACACCGACATGAAGCAATTATACTAGGTAAAAACAACAGAAATATCTTCGAGAGTCAACCTTCAGAGGCAATGCTTCTGAGATGCTGTGTGTGGAACTTGGAGGCAAGCTCATGTTCTAACTCTTACCTCCTCGGAGATTTTTTAACAAAAAAATGCTTTAAAGTTATTAATTAAAACTGAAGTTAAGGGAAGCCTCCCCTTAACCAGGGCACTGAATACTACAGCATATAATGAGTATGTTGGAAACTATTTTCAAATTCAGTCAAAGCACTATTTTGGTGAAAATTCTCCAAACGGTCTATTAGAAATCCAGCACAATTAGGAACTCTGTCCTCCCTCTCCACTCCATTTGTTCCTACAAATTTAAAAAGTACATATGTATACCTATGTTCTTCTGGCATTGAAACATTTCATTTCACCACAACTTTATTAAAGTAAGAAATACACATTTTGTCTGCCTTTGTATAAACAAAGACAAAAAAAACAAACCCAAATTCATTGACATGGCTTCTAAAATTCTATCCAACTGAGAAGCTGCAGCAGCTTCCATAACTTTAACTTCAATTAAATGTTATATTCCACAACAGGTTATCTCCTGTACACACCAAGATATGGGATACTGTGGGAACAAACCTGATGGCAACAGCTTCAGATTCATTCTTATTTCTTGCTAACTACAACATACTTGTGCCACTAGCTCTTTTTAAATGTCCCTTGTAACATCCAGAATAGGTTTTCTACTATGATTTACTAAATAATTAACAGGGAGAAATACCTGGAACGGCCAAGCCCTTTGTCTTGGCCATTATTGACAGTATCTCTTCTGTGGAATGGTTTGCACTGAACACAGGGGGTTGACTCGCAGTCTTTGAAGTTGGAGGCAGGTATGACTTCAGAGCTGTACTCTGCAGGATATCATTTATATACTGATCCAGCTCATCCTGGCTTTCTAGTGCGACATACATAAAAGAAAAGATTTATTAAAGGTAAAATCGTAATTTGTCAGGGTTTTCTTTTTCAAACACGATCCTTGTTTATACCAAAGGGCACACAAAATGCAAGAGTATCATAAGCAGGAGATTTTTAAGCTGAACAAATTGGAAAGAAAAAAAGAATCAGTTTCTGATACTTTGAAAGTAGTTAAATTAAGAAGTTATTTTTTCTTCTGAAATTCCTTTCAGTAAAAGGGTTTTTGTCTTGCTGGCTGTCCACAGATCACAGTCGAACTCAATGATTTTAAAGGTCTTTTCCAACCTAAAATGAGTTTGTGACTCACACAGAATGTCAGGGCTTGGAAGGGACCTTGAAAGTCCCCCCTGCCAGAGCAGATCCCCCAGAGTAGGTCACACAGGAATGCATCCAGGAGACTCCACAACCTCCCTGGGCAGCCTGTGCCAGGGCTCTGTCACCCTCACAGTGAAAAAGTTTTTCCTAATGTTTTTGTGGAACCTCCTATGTTCCCGCTTGCATTCGTTGTCCCTTGTCCTATCACTGGCCATCACCGAGAGAGTCTAGCACCATCCTCCT
>NW_009710056.1:0-308 GCF_000703405.1 Apaloderma vittatum | reverse complement strand
CATCAGAACTCCCAGGTCCCTTTCCCCTACACTGCTCTCCAACACGTCAGTCCCCAACCTATACTGGCACACTCTTGCATCTCTTCCATACAAGCTCTTGTCTATGACTCCTCACAGTCTCTTCTTCCCTCCACACACTCCACCATCTACTCTCTTCAGGCTCAGCTTTACTGCAGCAGGTACTGGCCAACATCATACTACAAACATAGGAAGAATGTGCACAAATTCTCTAAATTAAGTCATGTAGGTGCTGTCCTCAGTCTGATGTAAGAGAAACCCGAATGACTATGAACTGCACGCAAAACAGC
>NW_009710055.1:0-3501 GCF_000703405.1 Apaloderma vittatum | reverse complement strand
ACAAAAATATTAGGAAAAACTTTTTTACTGTTAGGATGACAGAGCACTGGAACAGTGCCCAGGGAGGTTGTGGAGTCTCCTTCTCTGGAGACATTCAAAACCCGCCTGGACGCATTCCTGTGGGATCCTGCTCTGGCAGGGTGGCTGCACTAGACGATCTTTTAAGGTCCCTTCCAAAACCTAACATCCTGTGATTCTGTGATTCTGTGATACGGCAACAGTCTTTGTCACCCTCTTGTGACTGGACTCTTAGCAGATGTACAGAGTCTGCTGTTACTCTCAAGCAAACAGAATTTGAGCATAGCGTTGGGTGAAGTTGATCTTTTCCCCTGAAAATGATAGAATCAGATTTTCAGCCCTTATCCTCTGTGCTTCATACTGGAGGAGGACTACGTGAGAACAAGAGCACTGTTCACATTCAGGAATGTGTTTGCCGTTTCTCTCTTTAGATGTCAGGCTCCAGATGTTATAAAAAATGCTTGCTGACAGCCCACCCCATATCCACCCCACCACAATTTCACACAGAGTTGGAGCCTATGACTGAGGTCCCTTCCATGCTGAGCTGTCTCTGAAGTCAATGAGTGTCACTGCCAGAGCATTTACTTTCATAAAATAAGGTTGTTACTGAACGCAGCTACTGCAGTCTTTTTAGTGTGAATTGTACCTCTGACTTTTTGCAGTATACGTACATGGTATACTCGACCCAATTTAAAGTCTGACTATCAAAAAGCCACCCATATGCTTATTCATGTCTGCATGTGGCTCAATGTGGCTTCCTCAAAGAAATATGCATGCCACCAGGTCTGTCTTTGTGTTAAAATTAGCCCTTGAGGGGTTTTTATTGAAAGTTAACAAATGCTAAATGTCCTTGATATCTTTCCAGCAGTGAAACAGTGAGTCAAATGAGTCAGAATTAGATAAAATACTGGGCTTGGAGGCATCTACGCCTTTTCTAAGTGTCTTCACAGTGTTTGCTGTCAGCAGTATTTGCCACTGTACTCAGCTATTCTGCAGAGTGCATTTTAATCCCTTCTGCAAGTTACACAAGAATTTACTGATGTTATACATCTAATAAAGTCTCTAAGTCCACATTTAGGCATCGTTGAAAATTCTTTAGTGTATTAAATGTCTAGCTGGTGACACAATGCAAATGGAGACATTTTAAGTGATAACCTAATTACTTCATTAAAAAATAGCATGAATTATTCAGAATCAACCCAACACTTTACATCTCCTACAAAGACGAAACTTCTTTCAGAATGCAGATCTGCCAGATGGTGGAGTTTGGGTCCTGAAAGATTTTTGTGGCTTCCCGTGTTGTTCTACCTGCTGTTGTTACATACAACAGACAGAAATGTTTAAAAGGGCCTCAAGTAGGAATGCAAGCAAGGATTCCAACTTCTACAACCGTGGCTGGCACCCTAGAGGAGGCAGTTGTTGTATGGCCCCTCGACAATCAAAGGACCATCAAGTGTGTCATCAAGGTCCACCAAATGTGATATCGAAGACCATTAAATGTGATGGGCACCGTGGACAGATGAATAGATTAACATAGACTTGACAGGTGCCAGTTAAGAAGGACTCCACAAAGAAGAGAGACACCTCTCCATCAGCCACAAGGTATCGTCAGAGACCCCCAAAGACCTCCAGGGAAGCCTTTCAGAGATCCAGGCCACATGTGTAATAACTATGTATATAGGATAATTAGTTCCTGGAAATAGAATGAATATGTATAATCTTTCCAGGAAAACTGATGTCTATGTATGTTACACGGGGATATAGGCTTGGACGGGTAACAGATACATCGTGCATGATAAGTGGAATTATCCCCCATGCATCGGGCACCGTAATAAAGAAACACCTGCTTTCTAACGCTAAATTGAGTGTTAGAGAGTTCTTCATTGACTGGATTTCAGTAACACTGTTAAACAATGCTGGTACTAAGTGTGTTGATAAACAAAGCACTCCTTTGCATAGATCTTAGGGCATTGGAGTAACAGGGATTTTTTTGGTGACGCACAGAAGAACCTGAATTTCTGTGTTTTTTTCTTTAACATATTCATCACATTTGATTCAATGGAGGACACTATTTGTGTTCAAATGCAAGCACTGTAAATCTCTTCATTTCTCCTCCTTAAATGTCATGGTAAGTTGTTTTGGTTTATATTTTCTGAAACACATGCTCACCTATTAATCTATTTTTTTCCAAACTACGCAGTGAACTGGTTTTGAATGAATTCTGGTCTCTAACAAATCCAGACTGACATCTTCTTCTCAGGGCAGCAGCCAGAAGGGTAAGAACTTCTCGCATCTTTTTTTACTGTGAGTGATTCCAGCAGGAACTAGTGTTGTCCTTGGAGAATATATTTCCAATGATTGATGCAGGAGGGAGTTCAAGCCCTCACATCCAGGTGGACACCTCAATTTGAGAGCACTCCCATGGTCCTCTTCCTTTCTGATACCTCCCAGTTGGAACATGCAGGGCTGCAAAACAGGCTTAAGAGCATCCCGGCCAGCTAATTCACACTCAGCCGCCCTCTTGCAATGCCTCTAACAGCAACATTCAGAGCTGTCTTCAAAACCAGCAAACTTTATTCGAACAATTGCTATATTTTTATTCTTGAATGGTTCGCAATTCAGCAGCTCCCAGGTATTGTCTGCAGTGCCTGTCTGTGGTCGGAATAATTAAGTTAACAATTTATTTTTTATTCTTTTCTGTCACAGTCTAAACTGTGAGAAAGGATTTCCTACCCTCTTGTGGAGTGCACAGGCAAATACAACTTTAAAGAGAAGAGTCGACAATATCTATTATTGATGGGGGCAAAAAAAAAAAAAGAAAAACAACAAAAGACAAAAGTTAAGTTCTTGGGCTGCAAAAAACACCAGCCGAAAACTTTTTGAAAAATAAATTGTTTTATTTTTGCACACTCTGTGCTGATTCTTATCTTATTCTTTAATAATGCAGTGTACTTAAAGATTTAGCATGAAGACACTGATATAACTATGGTACTGAAGGCACATGCTAAAAGTGAAGAAAGTGAGCAATAATATAAAGCATACAAATGGCAGTTCTCTGGAGACATAGCAATAGCATTTCCAAAATAAATTCTTCAAGATTTAAATTAAAGGTTTTAGTTTACAAGCAATAATTTTTCTATTCAAAATTAAAACGTGGCAAAGAAGTCAGAGAAGTTAATGTAAATTAATGCTCAATAATCAGCATCAAATTTTCAGTTATAATGGTTTCTTGACAAAAACCCCCACATTTTAATCAGCTTTAGTGAAAATTAAGTAAATGAAAGTAACTATTCCAAGAAACTCTTGACAAATGGGGCATATGAGGCTGTAACTGCAGCACATTAAGATTATTTATTTATTCTTCCATTTATATATCATAATCAAATCATCTTTCTGATTGTGGATCGATTGTGTGTCGTTCTTCTGTGCTGCAGCAGCAACAAAGTATCAATCGTCGTGGTTTGACCCTGGCCGGCAGCCAGG
>NW_009710054.1:0-3736 GCF_000703405.1 Apaloderma vittatum | reverse complement strand
GCTTGGGCACCTTAGGCTTTCCGTGGTCGGGAGGGGGCTGGCCTTGGTTGGGGTACCAGAAGAGGGACCCTGGGCTGATGGAGACAGTAGCTGTGAGACTGGTCCTTTCTGTTTTTCACTTTCCCTCAGAGATCCCTTTTTTATTATTCATCACATACCTTTCTGTTTTCTTACTTCCTAGCCGTGTGTGTCATGACTGCAGCTCCTGGCTTGCCACCTACCATGTGAATGGTGCTATTGCGACACTTAATCAGTCTCAGACCTTTCAGCAAGACCAGCCAGTGGGACAGCTCAGAGGCTCACAATCACATAACGAAGCTTCTGCAGGTAAGCTATGCGAAGTGTTCGTTGTGTCCATATTCTGGTGTGGTTCACAAGATGCAGCTGTAGAATCATAGAATCATTAAAGTAGGAAGAGGGCTTTAGGATCATGAAGTCTAGCCATTAGCCCAACACCACTGTGACCACTAAACCATATCCTGAAGTGCCACATCGACATGTGTTTTTAACATCTCCAGGGATGGCGACTCTGCTACTTCCCTGGGCGCCCTGTTCCAGTGCCTGCCCACTTTAAGTAAAGATTTTTTTCCTAGTAGCCAATCTAAATCTCCCCTGGTGCAACTTGAGCCCATTTCCTCATGTCCTATTGCTCGTTGCTTGGGAGAAGAGACCAACAACTACCTTGCTACAACCTCCTTTCAGGTAGCTGTTAAGAGTGATAAGGTCTCCTCTTGGGCTCTTTGTATGCAGACTAAACTATCCTAGTTGCCTCAGCTGCTCCTCATAAGGCTTGTTCTCCAGACCCTTCACCAGCTTTCTTGCCCTTCCCTGGACCCACTCAAGCACCTCAACGTCTGTCATGTACTCTGATGCCCACAGCACTCAAGGCGCGGCCTCACTAGTGCCAAGTACAGGGGCATGATCGCTTCTAAATAATTACTGTGGTCAGTGTGCACCTGCTTTCTGTTCCCAGTAACCTTAGTTCAGCTGTTTGTTCTCTGATTTTCCATGGGACACTGCCTATATTTCTTACTTACGCTCTGACGTAACACTAGCCCTTTTCCTTCAGCCTCCTGCCTTTTGGGGCCCAGACTACCCTATGGCAGTGTCTGTGCTGTAGGTACATGTCGAGGAAGACTGGGTACAAGTGACTCCTCAGTGTGAGCAGGTGATTCGTGTTGGTCATTTGGATGTGCCTTGTCAGGATCCCCACATCTGATAACCTAGAGTGCCTGTAAGAGAAAAGCTTGTGGTGAGAGTTCCTTTGCACAGGAATTGCAAAGTGAGTTTGTGTTAATGGATCCGTTTTCCTTTTCAGCACTGTAGAATGGAGAACTATAAGAAGACAAAAATTGTGGAGAAACCCTGTCCTCTTCCTTTCACCAACCTGCCTCCTGATATTATTGAAATGAAGGTGAAGGATGGGAGCAAAATCAGAAATTTGATGGGCTATGCCATCAGCAAAATGGAGCTCGATTCTGTGAGACAGATTCTTTTCAGTGGCTCAGGCAAGGCTGTCAGCAAGACTATTACCTGTGTGGAAATCATGAAGCGAAGGCTGAAAGAGCTGCACCAGATCACCAAAGTGCTCTTCAGACAGATCGAAGAGATCTGGGAACCCATTGTGCCTGAGGCAGGCCTTGATGCCTTGACGGTGAAGAGGAACATTCCTGCCATATGTGTCCTTCTCAGCAAAGATGCCCTCGACCCTCAGGAGCCGGGATACCAGGCCCCAGGCTCTTTTGATGCCTTCTGGATTGAGACACTTAAAGCCGAGTCCCAGGGCCAAATGAAGAGGAAGCAGGGTGGAGGCAGGGGAGCTGGCAGCACTGGAAAGCACCCTCGGTCTGCTGGAGGAGGGCCTGGGGAGTCCTGTGCCAAGTCTTGAGACACGGACACCAAGTCTGGGTGTGGTTTGGGGTTGTTACGGAGACAAGTCACATGTAGGGTTGGTGCTGAACACTGCGGGGGGAGGGGCTTGCAGAGTTGTTAGGGGAGGGCGGGAGAAGGTAACTATTTCCAGATGGATGTGATTGTGACCGTCTGAAGCTGCGTTTGGACAAGTTCTCTTGCCAAAGGGCGCTGGGCTGTGCTCCTTAGTGTACTATTCAGAGGAAGTGGGAGTTTTCTCTACTACCAGGGAGGACTCTGGCTGGAAATTAGTTTGGTTGGTGACAGCTCACCCAGCGGGCATCCACTGCCTGAGGCAGGTGCGGCAGCAGCCTTCCCCACTTGCTTAGCAGGTGGAGGTGGCTCTTGCTGCTCTGCTGAGGGCAGCCGAGACGAAGTGTGGGTTGCCCCCTGCTGCCGCCTGCGCCTCTGCAGCTTGTGTGAACAGACAGTGGGGTGCAGATCTGTGTGGGATGCTTCTGTGCTTCAAAGTCCCACCTGCCGACCCTACTGGGTGGTTTGATGGGTAGGACTGCAGGACTGCAACTCTGTCTGTGATCTTTCTGTCCTCCTTTTTCCTCGGTGGAGCTGATGATGGCACTTCCTGCTACCGAAGCAGCAGGGCTTGACTTGTATCATAACCAGCCTGGAATCCTGTAGCTCTGCAGTAGCCCTGCGGTGGTGATAAGAGTAGGCTCCAAAGGATGCTGTCCTTTCCCCTTTCAGCTCCTTTATAATGCACCAAAAAAAAAAAAATAAACTTTCTTCTTCATGTGATGTGAAATTTGTCATGTCTTTCTTATCCCGCTGGAGGTCACCCTGTAAGCATTGTTGGTGCAGCTGCCCCTGCTGGCTGGAACTCCTGCTCTTTCCGCTCTCGGTGAAGATGAGTGGACCTGCTTTCGTCCAGAGGATGGTTTTACCTAAATTGAGAGAGAGGTGCCACGTTATCTGTGTGACCTGATGCCTTCACAGATGAGGTCTGTGCATGGGCACTTGTGTTGCACCAGCTTTACACTGGCTGAGCGCCCTGTGTGAGCTGGGACGCTGCTGGCTGTACGCCTCACCTCCTCCTCCCCAAATCCTGGTGGTATTGTCACGCTGCCCCACCGTTGTCCGCAGAGCTAACAGGGAGCTCAGGGAACTGACCAGGCCTCTGCTGTGTCAGCACAGGTGGAACCTGGGGACGGGGCAGAGTCAAGCTGATTTATCTCAGTGCTGTTCCCAGCTGCTCCTCCCTTACATCTGAGGAGACTGCTTTTCTTTACTAATTAGCAGATCAGTGATGAATGCCAAGGGAAGATGCTCAAGTATCTGATCAGATGGCTTCTGACATTGCAACAAGCGATGTCTGTTTGTTTACTGTTAAAAACACCCTCTTTGCCGAGAGCTGGATCCCTGAGCAATCTGTGTAACCCTCCCTCGCATGTTTAACGCCTTCTCATCAAAGTGATTTTTTTATTTCTGTTCTGCCATTTGAAAGTTACCCTCAGCTGATGGCGGTGCCTCTGCCTCCTGGGTGCTGCAGCACCTGGAGCTTTCCTTGCCCCGGGCTGCAGAGCAAACAGGCCAGTCCCCACAGCTGGTGGGGCCAGCCTGGAGAGGTCCCCAATTCTCTTACAGATCTGATCTTCAACTGTCCTTCACCCAGCTGACCAGGCAGACAGACCCCCTGCACACTGCGGGGGCTGCAGAAGATCCCACCCATGCTGTGCCACTGCCCTCTCTGGGCCACCAGGCAGAGACGTGGCCCAGCTGTGGCTCTTCAGAGCAGCTGGGGTGCTGAGACCTGATCCCTGGAGGTCTCCAGGAACTCCCCACGGCAGTGGTGAGAGCCCCCTGTGTG
>NW_009710053.1:0-712 GCF_000703405.1 Apaloderma vittatum | reverse complement strand
TTTGTGGAGAGTTTTGTGCAGAGTTTTGTGCGGGGTTTTGTGCAAAGTTTTGTGCAGAGGTTTTCTTAAGTTTTGTGCAGAGTTTTAAGACTAGGAGTTTAAGAGTTTAAGTTTTTTTGTGCAGAGTTTTAAGACTATGAGTTTAAGAGTTTAAGTTTTTTTAAGTTTTTTTTAAGTTTTGCACAGAGTTTTGGCAGTTTTGCGCAGAGTTTTGCGCAGTTTTGTGCAGTTTTGCACAGTTTTTCTTAAGAGCTTAAGTTTTTTTTTACGTTTTGCGCAGTTTTGTGCAAAGTTTTGTGCAGAGGTTTTTTTAAGTTTTGTGCAGAGTTTTTAGACTGAGTTTAAGAGTAAGTTTTGCGTAGAGATTTGCGCAGTTTTGCGCAGTTTTGCGCACAGTTTTGCGCAGTTTTTCGCAGTTTTGCGCAGAGTTTTTCTTAAGTTTTTTTTTTGTGCAGAGTTTTTCTTAAGTTTTGTGCAGAGTTTTGTGCAGAGTTTTTCTTAAGTTTTGTGCAGAGTTTTTCTTAAGATTTTGCAGAGTTTAAGTTTTTGCAGAGTTTTCCTTAAGTTTTGTGTAGAGTTTAAAGACTTTAAGAGTTTAAGAGTTTAAGTTTTGCACAGAGTTTTAAGAGCTTTTTTTTTTTTTAAGTTTTGCTCAGAGTTTTGTACAAAGTTTTGTGCAGATTTTTCTTAAGTTTTTGCAGAGATTTTCTTA
>NW_009710052.1:49551-50203 GCF_000703405.1 Apaloderma vittatum | reverse complement strand
CAGCCTGTAGCACTGCTGGGGGTTGTTGTGAAGAGAAGCTTCTAGGATAAGGGAATGAACTCAGGAGGATTTGCATTGACATTGGATATGTACTTTGTCTTTATTTTCTGTCATTTTTATCTACACCATTTATTTCATATTCTTCCTGTAGGAAAAGATGATTAGGACCAGGCAGATTTCAGTAACTATCACTCTATGCACAAGCAAACACAAAGAAGACGTTATTACTTCAGTAACAAAGTCAGCAAATGGCTCTTGTCTCCTAATTAGTAGTCATGATAGTTTCTAATTAAGGTAGTTGAGGGATTTCATAGTGGATTACAAACCCTTTATATAATACTGCTGTCACCACTGTCTACCTTTCAGGGTAGCACAGAGGGGTACAAACAGGCAATTAATGCTGAGAGTCAGTGGAAGGATGTTTCAGCCCAAAGGATCCCTGTTCAATATTAATAAAGGTCTTGTTAATTTTGAACAACTGGAAAGAATATTTCTTTTCATGGTCTGAGATGAGACTGGATTTCAAAGTAATGCTCAACTTATTTGCACAGGAGAAGGAAGGAAAGGCAAATGGATCACAGGGGACAACAAACTATTATCCTGTTCACAAGAAGTTCATATTTAAAAAACAGTACTGACAATCTCCAGCAGG
>NW_009710052.1:0-49520 GCF_000703405.1 Apaloderma vittatum | reverse complement strand
GCTGAGTTTATACAAGGTCTGAGAGTATATGAAGTCCCCTAGGGAGAGCAGAACATCTAACTAGTTGTCAAATAAGTTGGATTATTTTTTCCCTTAAATGTTATGTTAAAGGTACTATTTGATGGGGAAAATACACACACTGAGTGACAGCTTGGAATTATTCCTCAACTATTCATATCTCAAGTCATAAACACGTGGTTTGAGGAAATGCAAACAACATAAAAGAGTTGATAATCTGTAATATTTTTAGCGGTATGCAATGCAGAGCCAGCAGTACAATTCTTCCAAATGTATCTTTGCAACAGTCAACTTGTTGTCCTCTTGTCTCTCATTTGCATTTTTTAAAATCTGCAGCAGAATATATATTCATGGCATGGAATGATCAGGAAAGACTCATAACTGCTCTAAGTTAACTGAATAGATCGCCAGTTTAGTGAGGAGATAGTTCAGGGCTGCTTATTTTTGAAAGTGAAACCCTCCAGTTTTTTCAACACCCGCTTTAAACTTGGGCTCGGAGGTAACTGGAGTATTGAGCTCTCACTGATGTATCCCTGGCAATAGTCATAGTCTGTACCTCTGGCCTTAGTTACAAGACATCTGTTCTCTGAAACTACTGTGTAAGGGAATTAGTCAAATTACTAAGGCTTCAGCATTGACTAAAACTGTGTATGGAATTGTTTCCCTTCTATATGGGGAATAATTATGTAATTCCATTTATTTACTTAGAAATACAATAAAGATTTTTTTTATTGTCTTGTTTTTCCTTTGGAGTAATTGCTACTACATTAAATTCATGCTGTTTAAACACTGCATAGAAAAGAGTTGAGTGTAATTATTTTTCCAGTATTTATGTTATAACATTCTTCTTATTCCTATGAGATGTTGAAGAGGGAATAGCAGGAAGACATCCCCAGTGACAGGACACTGTAAGATTTTATTATAAGAGTGAAAATTATTCATTCTGTAAATAGAGTTGAATCATCTGAACATTTATTTGCCTGCTCCAAATTCATAAATGGAAATTGTCTCTGAAAGTATAATTAATTCTATAAAGTTAAAAAAGCATGTTGACAAACTCAGTTTCAAGATCATACAAATAAACTAAGATTTGAAAAACAAATCAAAGAGGAGAAATAATCTCTGTTTAAAGAGAAAGATCAAATATGCATTACTTTACAGTATTTTCACGCACAAACTGTTGTAATGGCAGTGAATTACCAAATAATTCAGTACTAAGAGTTTTCACTATTTTTTAAAAATATGAACACAAACTTTTCAGTTGTTTTTTTAAATACTAAACTGCAAGCCTTAACTGCCTAATGACTATTTTCATATCACTTTACTAGTATAAGGTAGCTTAAGACAACCAGTGGGGAATCTGTTTGTGTAAAAGACCATCTCAGTGTGAATGGGCCACCACAACATCATTTGCAAGCCCACCTTCACCCTGCTGACAGAAAGCATTAAGTAGTGACCACGTATCTCAGTAGCAGGTGCTCTGTAGCTACCACAGCACTGTCGCAGGTACAAGGAAGAACATTAAATTATAGCAGACCTCTTGCTGACTTATTCCAGAGAATGGATAAGCATCTCCATGGCCAAGCCTACAGAGTTTCAGAACAGCCCCACTTGTTTATATGTATGAAATCTTACCTAGCTGTGGCTCAGGGAATCAATGAATACTCCACATGAAACTTGCATTACAGAAGTCAATAGCCTCTAGTACTGAAGTCCAAGAAAATCTATTCAGCCAGAGAGGTCACCTTGGGGAGCAGAACAGTGCTGAAGAAAGTACCTCAGGATGTCAGTTTTCTTGATCCTGATAAATATTCAACATTTCTTGTAAAGGTATCCCTATGGGAATATGGTTTCTGTCATTTGTTATTAGATAAAGCAAAATTAATACTTTCATTTTGAGTCAACTGTGTCAGATTCTAATTTTGTCTCTACTGGAGTAGCCCAGAGTAACCTAGTTGATCGTGATTTTTACAGTGATTCAAATATCTGCTAATTCACTTTACCAAGACAAAATAAAACCTAAATTCTATCATTACTTATCAACTGATTTAAGACCCTTTCCAGAGATGCAAATTATTAGCCAGTTTAAAGGTACTAAAGAATCAGACCTACTAACTTCAGTGCAAGATGCTTTAGGTTCACACACCACTTCTAGACAGCTGATTCCTGAGATTGCTGATAAATAATCCAATGAAAAGAAAAATCTAAAATTCCCATGAATGAAAGGATTAGTGTTTTGAAAGTGCTACAGCAAATTCATTTTTGCTATATTAATAACAATGCAAAAATAAATGAAAGAGCAGAGAATTGTAGGTACAAAGCGACACAGTAATCAGAAAACAAAACATGTATTTAGCAAACCATAACATGCATGGTGATTAAAGCATCCATTTTTTGGAAATACTACACTAAAGCTTTAAAAATGAGTGGCCAAGAATAGCTATGTGATTATACTTAGATTAAAAAGCATATCAAACATTTGTTTACTTGGATAATACAGGAATAAGAGAAGTTTAAAGGTAGATCGTATTTAACCAGCTCATTGTTTCTAAATGCTGGAAATAAGCTACCAGAGCATGTCCTTTAAAGTAAATGTATAAATAAAATACAAAAATAAAAAACCATAGGACTCAGGATAAGGTGACTTAGCTCTTCATGACTAAACAATGTCATGCACTTTTTTCACTCTGTTTGACACGTTCAATATACTGAGGACCTGCTTTTTTTATTGTCATAAACTGTGTGTAAGGAGATGAAAAATGTTGTCAAAAACAAAAGGGGTTGCTTGGGGCAGTGATTTTTGGTTTGTTTTTATATAATGTTGAAAAGTACAAATATGATGGTAAAAATGAGGAATCAGTGCTGAATAAAATCCTTAACTGTGTATATGTTCCTGAGTAAAATAATGTGAAGCAGATTAACCATCACTTCAGGATGGTTCCTGTTTATTCATAAAAGAGTTAAACTTACAATTGGTGAAATATTTCACAGCCAACTTCCAATTTAAAAAGAAGCATTTCTTTCAGTATTTGTTAATAAATACACTACATAGCATCATTATGTATAAAAGTTGGAGGATGTTACCTTTATTTCCTCAAAGACAAAGGGATTGATCGTGTAATTTCCATGTAAATATACTCTGACAGTGATCAAAGGAGGTTTTTCTCATCAAAACAGAATTTTGAGTTGGGCCCTGATAAATTGACACATTTAATTGCTTGGATTTTACATTTATTCATTTATCTTCTGAATGAAGTGTTTGGTGTTTGTTTTTTTGCTGCAGACCTTTTCTGTGGACCATATATTTTGATGTGCTGCAAAATGAATGCTCATGCTGTACAATTATTTATATCACAATATGATAAAGCACCTTCAATCAAACCTGTACCATTTTTAATCTCTTTGCACAACAGACCTAAGACAGCAGAGACTTTTTGTACCTGTAAGTTGACTGATGCTAAATTCAGTAATACTACTGCATCAAAACTTCAGATTCTTGGAAAGAAAACAATTTCTCCTACACTAAAAATTTCACTAAAAATAGGAAAGGTACCTTTAGAGCTCAAACTTTTCCAGGCAAAAATTCGCTTTATCAAGCAGCAATTCCTAAGCAATTTCTTGCAGTTTGCAGGCTTCTGATGATACTGTTTCAAATCCTCATTCTCTTCATGTGTTTTCTTCTCAGGTGCTAACACTTCCATCCTAAACAAAAACTTAACCTTTAGTTTTCCTGAAGGATATATAAACAACTTAAATCCATAGATTGGGGGTAAGGGAGATGAGAGCAGGAAGGAGGAGATGGACCAGGGATAAAGGGAAAAGATTTAGGACCTCATTAATCATTATTCTTAGCTCATATAATCTTACTGTTAATAAACTTAAATTGAATTACTGTAGACATATTCTTTAGTTTTGAATTATTTATCTGGGTCATTAATGCATTTGCTAAAAATACAGACGGGGAAAAATCAGATTTTATATACTATTTTAAAAACCTTTGCCTTTACTTAAACGATAGAAAATACATAACATCTTTAAATGGTGAATAAATATTTACCTCTTACCTTAGTCAGTTGCTTAGGTAAAGGAAATAACGTAATCCTCTATGCATTAACCTATTATCCTTTCTATCTTAGCTTGCCTCACATCAGTGTCATAGAAGAGAGCTGCATTCCTCTAGCTCTTATTGAAAGACAGCTGCTCTACCCAGAAAAGATGAATAGTTGGGTTTCTGTGCTGCCTTAATGCCACTGTCACTCAAATGCAGAAAAGCAGCTGAGCCACTTAAAGCCAGTTGTACACTTGGGGATCATTTCTCTCTACACTGCCTTCTGATTCACACAGGCAGACCAGTAAATTTCTATATAACATTATTTTTCTTGATAAACTGCTGGGGACCATTAGCAACAACCCAACATCGACTAGGACCCAACCAAAGCTCTACTCAGGGACGACAAACCCAACAAAAGGCACCTACCCAGCGCTCCAGGACTTTTGTGCTACTCCAAGGTCACGCAAGAGTCCTGAACAGCACGCCCGCTTGCTCTTCAGCGAGCTCCAGCGTGAGATGCCGAGGAGATGACTGCTGCTGAGGACAGAACCAAACTGCAAGTCGCGGCAGCTCTTTGACAACCAGCCATAGACTGCACCGGGGGAGCTACTCTAATTACAGACAATAATCATGCCCAGCTAGGAGCAGGACACAAGAGTGGCCCCTATCTCACTCCCCTCTCTCTGTGCTCTCGCCCACAATCTGGATCTAGCAACATTAAATACAATTGAAGTTCTAAAGACAAAAGGCAGGAGTATCCAAGAAAAAAAAATTGGCATTAGTCACAGTACACAGCAGAGTTTGAGAAACGAAGCTGATTTTTCTGTTGCAAATTTCTTGCTTCCTAAAGAAAGAAGGCATGACATAACACATGGCCTCACCACATGCATTTGCACCAGGAGTTTCTATTGATTATGCAAAACAATCAGGGAACAAGCTTCCATTTCCTTTTTTTAAAAGATACTAGAACTCCAAGGTATTTTTAATCCATCAGGTTTCCTTCTAACTGAAGTAATCTTAACGTCGATTCTATACACTTGCAGGTTCCATATATGTGAAATTTCCTGTGTACATTGAACTATGGCTTAACTATTTTGCTTTGTGCAAAATATTACACACAAAACTCCATGCCTATCTAAAATAACTGGAGAAAGATCTATCAGCGCAGGCTAGAAGAGAGTTTTTTAAGCACACTAATTCCACCTCTGGAAAAAGCCTATCAATCAGCAGTAATTCTGTTCATAACAGAAGAGAAGCACAGGCCTTTAACACTGATTTTTAGGCATCAAAGTAAAAAGGAGGACTTCCATTCAGATTCATATCTAGGGGTATATTTCAGGCCCATCAGTATTTAAAATTGAAAGAGGCTCAGATTTGTACTATTGCAACAGTACTTGCTGGTACCAGGTCCTTTGAGTCCCACGGCATGACACAGCATTCCAGTCACGGTTACTTTCCCATCAGAAGCCACCATCAAAGTGAGCCGCATTTCAAACTCGTATCAGAGTTTCTGAAACTTCTGAAACTTCAGCAGAGAAACTCCTTCCAGTTTAAGCATATTTCACACCTCTTTTATACCTTTCAAATGTGCCATTCTAAGAATAAATATCAATTTTACATTAGTGTTTTACTGTGCTATGAAATACATTTTTACCACAAAAAAGATCGAGTATAGATTTCCAGATGACTCCTGGAACAGAATTTTGAGTTGCAAGAGCACAGCACACATGTTAATTATTGCACAGAAATAGTAGCTATTTGTGAAAGATAATGTTATCAACTATTTCTACATTCCATCTTTAAATGAAAACAACGTACTCTAGAAATTATGAGTTCATCCCACTGAAAACTGGCCATTCACAGTCAGAGTCTGTGCAGAGCATCCAAAGAAAGTCACCCATCTTCTTCAGTGCACCACATCTATATCACTTGGGTCCAGCATAAAGAGAAATTCAATACTATGCCCAGCAGCCCTGGAACATAGCATCGTGTACTATAGCTCCAAACAGCTAAAACTTGGGAGTGTTGTTGAAGTAATTTAAGTTCAGGTTTTCTTGATACAAACCTTCAGAGAAACTGCCTGCCCAAGTAAAAGGGCAACAAAATCCTTGGTCCTCCAGCTCAAATGCTAGCTCTCACAACATACTCTGTCACACTGACAATAAGAGAGGGTTGCTAGGTATGGCCCCATATCAGCATTTGAATTAAACTTACAGGAGTGACAAGAATACAGAGGAGCTTTGCCAGAGGTAGGATACATGAAAGCACAAACTCAGTAACACTACTCAAGCGAATCAGGACTGCTATAACCCTTCCTGAAGTCTTTAGGATTTGCTTATGTGCAGCTAAAACCCATGTCTTATTTGCCATGGTGTGAAGAGCTTCACTTGAGATTTAACTCTAGAAAGGATGACTTCTAAAAATGGTTCAGATGATGTCAAGGGGTTCAGATTACACTGTATCTGTTTTCTTATTTCAAGCCTTAATCAACTCCATAGTAATTTTCTTCTATAATAGAAGTATACATGAATCAGATGTTCTTTCTGGCTCTAATCATTATTCTAGAATTTTGTTCTGAGTTTAAAATAAAGTTAAGAGCTGTAGAACAGTAAAGTTCAAGGCACCATTGAATATTTCTGATGCCGTACGTCCATAATATGTAATTTATAAAAGGAAATACCATCACTATTCTGAGGCAACGCACTTGATTTACCTGTTTCTCCACTACAAATCATGCGCTCTGAATTTGAGAAAAGGAAATTGATTGGTAGCGAATTTATAAATGCAAGGAAGGTAAAAAAATCATTACATGCCAAGCTGGAGAAAAACTGGCCATGTTGTAAGTAACATGAGAAAAGTATCATATGTAGAAAGGATTTCAGTCCAGGCTGCACAGGATCCTTCCTTCCCCTAAATACACAGAACCATTGAATAATTTAAGGGAGATGAAAAAGGAAGACAAAGAGCACTCTGGGAGCACATTAACTGTGGGTGATCAGTGGAAGGGTAAACTCTTCAGCATGCTCAAATCAGCAGCCAGTTCCTTAAATTAATACACAGTGTTCAGGGAACATCTGTAAGAGACTGGTACCTAGAAGTTACTGAGCCTGAGCACAGTTCCAGCTGTGAGTAGTGAAACAGGTAAGAAGGAAAAGAAACAGAACTACCTATTAGGGGGAACCTGTATTCATCCTGGCCATGTGCCTCAAGTCAGGAAAGGCAAATATTTTAGCGAAGCAGTAATGGTGCATCGAGATGGGGACTGCCTAAAGAAAGCATGGTTTTGTTACTTCAAGTTATCAGATTTCATCTCTAATCAGTAATATCCAAAAATAAAGCTGGGTTTCTGCATCAAAAGTTATTAATTTCCTACTGACGGTTTTATGAGTGATCTAAATCATGTCAGTTAAGAATTCCATAGTCACAAGCTGATGAATCATATTAGTGCTGTGTGATGCCACACAGCCACAGGCATTTTGAGCAATACATACTGGAGCTACTGGAGCTACAAGGCAATTTCTTTTAACTGGGTGTACATGAATATGGCTGCAGTAACAGGATATATACAAGTTGCCTCTTAATGTTCTTTGAACAGATTTGAACTCTGGGAATATGGAATTGAACTTGGTGTTATTGAAAACTCTGTAATTCATTTGATAATGAAATAGTAGTTGAAAAGATGGGAGTCATCATTATAGAGTGAGAAATTGTTCAGGAATATTCCAGATGAAACAGTCACTGACATGCCATCTATATGGGGCTTTTTTGGGAAATCTTCACAGAACTGATTATTTGCGTTAGTTTATTACTGTAGCACAACTATTTCAAGAACCTTCACTGATGTCTATCTGGTCTTCTAAGGGTCTCGAAAAAATAAATTGTTTAATGTCAAAGATGAAGTTGGGTTAAACTGGTGATGTCTGCTGAAAACTTTAGGCCGCCAGAGACTGCAGCTGTAAGCTAAGAAATGAATACTGAAAAATAGGGCAAGCTTACAGAATCTAGTGCTGGATGAATGTGTGGGTGACTGCTGACATACTAAGGAATATTACAATGAGATGCTTCAGAGAAAAAACAGGGTTTTCTTTGGTTTGTTTTTTTCTCAGCAGAGGCAATTTTTAATAGTATTTTATGCTATCCAATTGTGGCAGATGACGGAAAGGATTTCTGAGTGAAAAGGAAAATTTCATTCTCTTTCTGTAAAATGAAAGAGGGAACAGAAAAGACTGGAAGCAAAAATATACCAGCCATTTATTTACCCCTACTGTATAGTGCTCTCCAAGGTTTTGCTGTTGCATTAACTTGAGCTCCTGGCAATTGGACAAACACCAGGAATCAAAAGCTTCCTGCTTGCTTCAATATCAATTAAAATTTGGGGTTCTGCTTTTGCCAAGAGAAAAGAAACAGGCAAATCTTAATTTAACTTGAATGCAGTGAAAAGTTGGGTAGTGACAGTCACTCTGGGAAGTCTGTGGGAAGCATTTGAAAATATCCCACAAGTACAGGGAGAACTACTATCTCTGCTTTATCTCGCCTCAGAAACAGCATCCTCATTGATGTTTTAAAGAGCCTGTAGGTCCTGTCTGTTCACAGATGGTGAATCTCTGTTTTGTAAATGAGGACCAAAGCAAAGAAATAGGAATAGTGGGACAGCACTGCCCTGGAATCCATTTGGTTTATTTAGCTCTGGACCCTTTGGTGGGACAGTGCAGATTAATAATTGATTTCAGGTTATATTCAGGTTGCCTGGATTAGAAGGAGAACGTCTGTGTTCACACCTGTTATGTCATAGTGCTTGTGGGCAGTGCAGGTGACAGGAACACATTTTGACACTTTCAACAATTACTTGGCTGCAGCAAGAACAATGAGCAACACAAGCGAGAGGAAGAATTTGTGGGTGGGAATTTCAGAGAGCTCCTTCGCTGTGCCAGAGGAATTTCACATCCTAATGAGCCCTCTTGGGGTTATAGATATATTGGGATGAGCTCTCACTGGATGATTCAGGAGCAGAACTGAATCAAGAGATAGGGTTTAACTCCTGTCAGATTATAGTGATAAGAGAGATGACAGTGACTCTGATACAGGCAGAAAGGATTTCAATGTTAATCCATTGTTAATGGTAATTAAAAAATGCCTGCTTGACCTTAGAATTTCTCTGGGGTGCATATATATTCTACTCCAATTGGTTAAAGTGAAAGGGGGTTTTAGATTTTCAGTGGTAATAAATACTTCTCAGCAAACAGAAATATAGTCTTGTGGCTCTCAAGAAGCTTTCTTGTCAATATGTTATAAGCTTAATTGTTACAGGATTTCTTACAGATACAGAGTAACCTTTAAATTTGCAAAATCACAGGAGAAAATTGGACTAATGAGAGGGGGTAAAAGGATATGCAACCCTTAGAAAGAGTTTTTTCCCATTGGCAAATTTGAACAATCACATGCCATTGCTGTGGAAGGCCCTACAACAATGATCCTTAGAAAATAGTTTTTTAAAAAACTATTCAGTAGTATTGGATAGCTGAGAAGACTACCTTAGTTGGATATTCCAAATATCTATCACTGAGATGGGCATTGGCAGAGGGAGGTCAGATGGATGGCTTGAGTAAGAAAACATGCCAAGACTATGCTAACCTGATACATTTTATTTGTATATGGTATATGTATATGTAATATGGTATATTCTGATACTAAAAAGGGTAGCAACGTATCTTAAAGTGTCATCAATGCTCATGAAGAATTAACGAGTGTACATCTTCATGCAAATAGGTACTGTTTTGTACATTTGTCTATCACCATGCTTTTACAAGAAAAAGACCTTTTTAAAGAGTCTGAAAACTCACAGAAATGAGAATGAAGGCTTATGAGACTAATTATAATAGCTTTGTATACAAATTACAGTATGGCTTCATGCATAATTTGTCAGAAATATTGATATGTTGAGTTGCTAGTTTAGAATTAAAAGAATGTGAGCCTGGTCCTAAACAGTGTGTGAAATCATGTTATCTATTTGTATCAAGAGTACTATCATGAGTATATGACATTGGTGAAGATCAATAAAAAGTAGAGGAAACAAATACAAGTAGATATAAGTAAATTATCTGATTCACTTCTGTAAACATATGGACATTTCAACAAATTCTAAAGAGAAAGTCCAGCTAGAACTTGCTCTTGGGAATTATCTGCTCTTGGTTTAAGTTATTAATAGTACAGATTTTTGCAGGTAATCTTACTTACCAGTAACAATATTAAGTATATTCTGTATTTCAGAAAGTTGTAAACAATGTTCTGTATAATAAAAGTGCTTATGCTTTGCTTCAGAACAGTGAGAGGTATTAATTTTTAAACCGGTCCTGAGTTTATTATGTGGATTGGAGACAATCCCTCCCTACACCAACTTTCACTTCTCTTACAGGCCCTACATCTACTGTGCTCAAAAACATTAATACAGAGAGCAGAAGACTCCCCACTAACATATAACTGTCAAAGCTTCATTTCAGATGATGATCACAACTTTGGAAACTGCTACTTTTGCTTTTGATCAGGCTGCTAATTAACCCAGTATTCGTCAAAATGTCCCTAGAATCTATCTGGAATTTCTTTTCTTTGTGGATCTTTATCATTTACACATAATTTATAACTAAAGAACCGTGAAACAAATAGTCCATCTTTATTTTGTGGCATGGAGTTTCCAAAATGCCACAAGAATAAATTTGGCCACGAGATGTAAACACTTTTTTTTTCTCCATACTTGCAGATCACTCAGTACAGGACAGAGATAAGGTGTTCAGTTCTCATATAACCATTTAATTAATTTTTTTATAATGCCACAGAATTAGGAACATAACCAGTAAATTTCATACAGACAGTAATATATTTATGAACATTTAAGTAATCAAACACATATTAAAGTAGCATGCAAAACCTTCACATACAAACTAAATGTAAGAGAACAAACTACCTCTTCAGCACAACTGAAGGTTTCTAAGTATTGGATGTTACATCTTTCAGCCGCCTTTTGGCAGCAGTGAGTAACATTTAGTGGTAGCAGAGCACTGGTTACAAGGAAGGGCAGAATCATCCAGCTCTTATCCAAAAAAATCTGCTCATCAGAGAGTGTGCTGCAGAAGGGGCAGCACTAATGAATGAAGCTAATTGAAAAATGACACAACATTTCCATGACCCTTTTTTCTGCCTACTTGTTTTTAGAAACAATTTATTACTAGTATCTGAAATTATTATTTCTAAGGTATGGTCTCCTTCATCCAAGATATTTTCAGACATAAACATCTTAGAATACAAAAATGCTATAATAAATAATCTACGAAGTGAGTTCCTAACTTGCTGTTTCAGATGCTATAATGTCATGTTGATAAATACAGTCCTTTAAATGGTAAAAAATTAATTAAAAAAATAACAAAGGAAAAGGGGGTACAGCTGGGCAACTAATTGAATACCTCAGATCAGAATCTTCTAAAACCACATCTGAGTATGCAAAGTGCTCTATCCATAGTATGGTCACTGAAGAAGGCGCTTGAGGAGATAGAGGAATGCTACAGCACAGTACCCATGAGAAAGGAAGAAAAACAGGTTCATTTTGGTTTCACGTAAAATTGATTATGAACCAGTATATGAGAAGTTTTATGATTTCATATTTTAGTAGAATATAATTCATGCATTTCCTCAAAAAGACATAGAAGTCTCATTTACCAGGGATATGCACATTGCTTGGAGACAGTACCTATGAATCAGTATGAACTCATTTGTCACTTGGATCCCTGATGAAGTATCAGCTGAACTCTTAAATGATCTTCCAAATTTTGGAGAAAACAATACAGATTGGTTATATATTTGCATTTTTAGGCTGCCATATAATGTTGCACTAAATAAAATCATATTGAAAATTATCTTCTCATTAAACTACATGCTTATTTCCTTATGTTCAGCAAAATAAACATCTCAAGGACAATGGAATAAGAGGTAAGACCAATAAAGCTATTTTCAGTCAGAATTTAAAGCTGTGTGTTTATCTGGATACACATGCAAAGTGAACAAAGTTACGAAGAAGATGAAATAAAAATAGTAGATATTTCTGAACTTTAATACAGGTTTTCATACATTGTCATAAAATTTTACTCTTATGAAACTGTTCTCAAATAATTTATGTTTTCCTAGATATAGACAGTCTCAAAGATTGAACAGAAGTTGAGAGAATATAAATTCAGAATATAATCAACTGCACTATATTGGAGTCACATATGCATCAAGGCTTGATTCTGTGATATGTCAAGCACTTCCAGCTCGTACTGTGGATAACAGAAGGCTGCAGTGTTCAGCATTTTGCAAGACAGGGCTCAGGTGATTACCATATGCTGACAAATTATTGTTTTGATCCATTTTAGCTTTTTTGCATGTATGATTTCTTCCTTAATGGTCCTGAAGAGAGGCTAAAAAACTACAGCAAGTGGAAATTCATGCCACTATAAGCTGGAAGGAACTTAGGAGGCAGAAACAATGCTGGCAAGCATAAAGTCATGTATTATTTAAAAAGGTAATAGGAGGAGCCTTTTCATGCAGCTTTGGAGTGACATGTCTTTTGCTGTCTCATGTAAATAGATTTACCAGAATTACTTGACCTGTTAACAGATAACAAGGTAAAATTGTCTCTTCAGAGACATGCAGTAGCTTTCTCTATTTCTAGTGCTGTCCAGCAGTATTTAGTCTTTATTAAATTAGATAACATGCACAGCAGTCAAAAATAGTTGCATGTGCCATGGATATTAAGAAAAGGGTTCAAGTTGTTTGCAAATATCTGGAGGCCAAGCTGATCAATACTTGCAATTTAGTTTCAGGCTGAATCAGCATCTAGTAGGTTGAATGCCCCTACCACTAATCACTTGGGCTATCCACACAAATTAAAATGCTTACTTTACAAAGATTTAGTGTTTGTTAGGAATGTGCCTGACAGCAATGGGTACAGAAATCTTTTGTTACAGAACAGGGAAAGCACAAGCATTGTACAAAAGCAATACCTTTAGTCTTCCACTGGAACAGCTACATCTAATGACAACTTTTTTTTTCCTTCTTCTAAATTCTCAGTCTAATTGGAGATACTAATAGGGCAGTTAGTTAGCAAAATTGATAGTTGTGGTGTCTTTCGTGGCTGCAATTTCTCAGGGAAAATGAACAGAAAACACACAAAACTCGTTACCAAACAATTAGCCACTGCAGGTTTACTATTAGAATAGACAGCTTTCCTCAGTAATTAGCGCACAGAGTATCAGCAACAGAAGAAAAAACCTCTAATAGTCATGTTCTAGCTACTGATTTCCTATAATAGCCTAATGATCCTTATGCACTACCAGAAGGGTGGATATGAGAACACCATAGGAGTTAGGAGCTTCTCATGAATTCATTCATCCCTATCTCAGATTCAAACACACATAAGAATAATTATTTTGAAATTGAAGTACAAAATCACCTATATAAATGTATACTAATGCATTTATATAAGTGCACTTATACACTTGTGTAAGACTGTAATTTCATACTTCTGTCCACCTAAAATTCTCTCTCAAGCACAGTGTAACCGAAGTGTACAGCATAAGCTATTGACAGTTGCCAATGCTTTCCAGAATTCCCATAAATGGAACACCTGGAAGTCTTTATTCAAAGTCTCAAAACAAACTTGAAGTATTAAAACAGAAATTTTCATTACAGAAGGAACTTTATCAGCATGGGCCTTAATCTAGTGATACATTTACATGAGATCATGTCAGGGAAAAGCTGATTATAGTATTACTTGTTGGGAAAAAACAGCTGATTTACCATGCCAGCACTATTTAAAATTGAAAGTTTGCAATTTGTGGATATTCAAGGTGTGGGTTTATGTTTGATTATGTTCTGTCAACATATGTTAAATGTCTGTCTAGATAGAGCAGTGACAGGGTATTTGCAGTGTTACTATGAAATCTTCAAAGGGAGCACTGATACACAGTAGCCAGAAACTACAGAAACAAATTCCATCAACAGCATGCCATATTCTAACACTTTATAACAATATAAAACACTCTGCAAGCTTAAACTATTCCACCACTACCTTCCAGAAAAAGTTGCCACTTCCTAGGGAAGTAGTAAGCTCTCAGAAATCCCCACATTGTGCTGTCACTGTACAACAGCAGTGCAGAAAAAAAAACAAAACAGAAAAGCTGTAATTTAGTAGTCTCACACTTCTGCAGTCCAGCAGATTTGGCATTATTTGGGCGATGCATTTGAGAGACAAATAAAAGGCTTTCTTTATCTATGTTTATTAAATGAGAGAAAACTCAGTTATTTCTCACTGTTAGTGAGTAATAACTTCCCATTTTCCTGGAGTTAGACTGTGCTCATAAAGGTTAGAAAATAAGTAAAATTTTATGTATTTTTGTAGTGCTTATGAAGGCACCATAGCAGAAGACTGTTCATCTATGATAAACTGTAAGCTTTAGATTCAGTAACTGCATGTCTGACATGGCACCTTAGCTACACGCTCCGTTGTCACTAGTGAGATTGTCTCCCTCAGCTTTCACATCTGTCTTCCAGCTCTGTCTCTGTTCATTAAGTTTTACTGGTTCATAGATAAGATCCTGTTAAACAGGAGTGGTAGGAGTCACTCATTAATGAGAATATAGCTATGCATGGAGGAGGGATTGGCTCTTGGTCCAACTTGTCAATTATTTTTACCAGCCATTTAAAGGACACCATTAAGTCTTTATATGAACAAGGATTGATGGAATAAGTTATCAAGACATTTTACTGATGTGGGATAAACTCAGTATTTTTTTTTTTTCATTTCAGCATAATGCAAAACAACACTTCTTGGAAAAAAGAACAGAGACTCGTATCTTTGTTCTAACAAAAAACCCTATGACTATACCAGAACCGCATTTTGGTTTAGAGTCTACACTTCCAAAGAGATGAGAAAACATGATTTAGCTCAAAGGTTGACTACAAAGTAAAGTAAATTAAGGAATGACTACATCTCTCTGTGAAGGTACTCGTAACTGGAAAAGAGATCTGTTATGGAAAATTTTTGAGGCTGATTGGCATGGATGAAGTATGATGTAAAAGTCAAAAACTAAAGCTAGACAAATGTGGAAAATTACATAAAACTTTAGAGTAGTTAAATATTAGTGGTGATCTCTTTATTGGTTTGTTTGCTAAAACCAATAATTATATTTGAAACATAAATTATCATCTGATTTCTGTGAAAAACCTCTGCGTGAAGAAGGTTGGCTTACAAGATTAATGTGACCATCTCTGGATTTTAAAAAAATGCTATTTTTTTGCAGGTGTAAGGAAAGAGCACTAAGTTGTTCTCTTCTCATTTAACAGGTTGTTTGCAAGGTTACCTCATCATCATTAAAAGCTGAAATATAATTGTAAAGACAGGAGTACAGAACACAGTTCAGTAGCAATTCAGTCAGATTTTCTGACAAATTCCAGAGGTTCTAACAATGCTTCTAACACCACCTAAATTCTAGGAAATTAATTCAAAACCAATCGATTTTTCAGGATTAAATAATTTGTCTGCATTTGCCTATGCTGTCCTTCAGCAAAGAGTGTCAAATCTCCATACAAATCTCTTTTTAATCAGATGATCATCATTTAGCACTCTGTTAAATGCCCAAGGGATTAAAACACCTGAATAATTGAAGGCATTCCTAATGGAATAATTACAATAATGTTCTTTAATATATTTCTATTTTCATAGCTGTAGGCAACATCAAGTGGTTCAAATTAATATACCATCGCATAGATCAGATGGCTTTCCAGCACCTACAGTTCAGTATGTGAAGGTATTGGTTAGGAAGGATGTCATGAACACTCAAAAGCTTTCAATTTTGTCATTGTCCCCCATCTTGTAATTGGATATGTTAGCTCTACAGGAAACTAAAATACCAGAGCAAATCCAGGGAACATAGTTATGAAGAAATTAATATTTCTTTTCAAAAATATATCTATTTCTACTTCTTGTAAAAGAAAAATTAGTGTGATTTCTCAGCCAAATACTTTACATCAAATGAGGATGCATACTGCATGCTGGCAATTACTGTCTATAGAGCTATAATAAAGCTTATCCTCCAGTACCCAGCACTTCAGATTGTAAAAATCAGGTCCAGTTAATGAGAAATGGGCATTCATACCACCTGCCTGATTTTTTTTTCCAGTGCTTTACTTCTGAAATGCTGATTTTCTTTCTTTTTCATTCTGAATTCTATTAATTTTTCATTCATTTATGGCAGTTTCTGAGCTATTTCTGAGTAACTGGGGTCCACCAGCTGAAATACTGTGCTTTTAACACTTTGGTATACACACTTTCTGTCATATACTGCATAACAGTCAAGCAAAACAATTCTATTTTATCTTTTGCAATGATAACAGAGCAAATTTTACCCGCACAGTTTGGCAAGCTAAACAGAGTTGGTTAAGCACCTTTATTATCCCACGCTGCAGATGGGAAAACTAAGAGACTCTATCAAGTGATTAGCTTCCAAATATCGACAGACTGGAGGGACATCAGCAAGCAAAGAAAAATATGAAGTATGTACACTGGTAGCAATAAAAAAGACCCAAATATTCAGGACAATATGCAGGTACTGTGAGGAATGAGCTATGCTCCTGGTAGTGGAGACCAAAACAGTACCACAACATTGTGTATCTTCATGACAGGAATTACAAGGAGATCCCAATAGACTACGTTGATACTGCTACATACTGCAGTTCAATACAGTCATGTATCATACCTGTATATATTAAACAATAACACAAAAATCATTTCCGTAGACTTAAAGAAGCTCTCAGCTGTGATTCTATAATGAAGGAGTGAGATTGAAATAAGGACAGAAGGAAGGAAACTGAGAAGGAAGGAGCAAGGAGAAGAAATGTTGCTTCATCTAGGATTCTCTCTAATATATCTTTCTTTTTGAACTGAAAGTTCAATTTGAGATGCAAAATAAATACTGAGAATGAGAGCTAAAGATTCAGGACATGCAGTATTATCAAATTCCTTCTTAAATTTCCCCATATTAATATATTCCTAAAAGGAAACAGTAGCAGCCCATGTAATTATTATGACAGTTGTCCCACATCTCCCCAAACTTTCCTTCTGCTATTGCTTTTCACCTGAGAAATACTAAGAGTTCAGTCTGTATTTTAAGAAAATAACATGTTGCAAAAGGATGAGAAGGTGATTTAACTTCTCCCAGACACTTCTCCCAGAACTAATTCTGTACCACATCAGTGTAGCTAAGGATCCTCTGGGGTTCCGATAATTCGGGGTAGTTAAGTACTGTGGCATTTCCTATGATGACTGGGTCATTCACACGAACAAATTCTAATTTAGGTGACTCTATCTTGCTTTCCTACATTTCTGTGACAATTCGTGGAAACTATATTGTAGCACTGCAAGACATTCTCTTCATGTAATTGTCACACATCCAAGGGGACAGTATGTTATTTCATATCTGTATAATGATTCCATAAAGCAAGATTTTATGATACATGAACTTTTACCACAAGGATGAAGAACACAGGAACTCAGTTTGTCTTCATGAAACACCACGTTAATTTTCCACACTGATACCTACTGCTTTCTACTAATTCAAAATGACCAAATTTATCTAGAAAGTGGAAATATTTGCACTACTGAACAATGACCAACCTTGCTAATTGCCTATCAAAATACTTCACGTTCTTATTTCTATTTTAAGTGATATATTAAAGTATGAGTATATACAGATTTTTACACCATGACAAATTACTTCTTTCCAGATATTAGTTTTAGACAAAAAAGAAAGTGCTTTTTGTGTTAACAACTCGGTGTTAGAGGATCATGTCAGAAGATTTTCAGTGTTTCCATGTAAAAGCTATGATGCTAAAAACATCACTACATATCCTAACTTATCTGCAGGCATTTATAAATTGCACAGATTTTCATAGTGGTAGTGAAGGAAGTTTAAATGTTGCAAAGAAAAACCTATCTGGATAAGATAAAAAAATTCAAAATTAGCTGTGTTAGAGGAGAGTAAAGAGTAGAGCAGCCATGTGAATTTAAGCACCCATTTTCAATCCTCGAGAGTGTAAATTCCCTGGATTCAATCTATAGTGTTACACAGAGATGTCCCATCAGAGGCTGATGCAGAATCCCTGCATGTTCTGCCCTGAACTGCCCTCTCCTGGCTACATTTTTAACCTGATTCAGTGCCTAAAGCGAGGGAGTGCACACATGTTTTGTAATGTCCATTCAATTTCTATCAAGTCCTAGCACTCATAGGCACTGAGGGATAATGAAATGCAAAAGAGCCATAAAAGTGAAAGCTATGTTACCAGCAATGCAATGGAAGCCATTAAAAAGCCATTACCTATCAATAGTTGATGTACACTGGTTACTTTTAATGCCCTATTATAAGGGTGTTTGTGAGTGGAGAGGGTAGGCAAAATGGAGGAACTCAAAACACAAATACCTCAGGGTGGTAAGCGCTAATAGTACTAATTCTTTATGGCAACCACTATATGGTTACCAAAAAATAAAATTTATAATCCGCCAAAAAGACTAGGAGAAAGTTCTACACTATTTCAGGACTGAAGTGGATTGCAAACCCAGCATGCAGAATGCACGTTATAAATGCTCCTGCCTAGAGGCTGCCATCTCTTACTGTATTATGGAAGTACTTAATGGCTTCAGCATATTAGGTACTATACAAATACATTTTAAGAATGGGGTTTTTTTCTAAAACCACAATTACAAACAGGTAAGATGAAGGCCAGGCAGAAAGATGCATCCATTGTCTCCTTTCGACAGATGGGGAACTGAAGCCCAGCAAGACCAAGTGATCTGCCTAAGGCTGCACGCAGCAGAGCCAGGAATTTGACCTAGACAGCTTGAGTTCCAGACTAGTGCCTTCTCTCACTAATATCTGCTTCTTCATGTACTTTTTTTGCCATAATCTAGCAAGTAAAGCAGTGCTACTTTGTCCCAGGTTTAATAGGATCCCAGTCTGAAAATGATATACAGGAGTCAGTAACTTCAAAAATCAGATGATAAATGTTAGGCTGTATGAATTTTAGCTTCTACCCTCAGCTCCAATGTTCTTTAAATCGTCTCCAGGAATTTGATTCAAGCTTTGGAAGAAAGTCCCTTGAGAGCACATGAAACAGTATTTCAGTTAAACCACTAATGCAATTTTTCATCAATCAAATATTAAATACTTGAAAATAAACCTGCACTATGAGAAATGCTTCTGACAGCAGTTCAAAACACGCACATCTGTGTAGTTCTGCAAATAGACAATAGATGCACTTTCGTGTTGCAATACTGAGCGATTAGGTTTCACGCCTCATATATCCATCTTCTGAAGTGTGAGAAATGAAAACAACTGCAAATATGGATAAAACAAAAGTACTGTCTTAGATAAGATAGCTGCAGATGGTATTGGTGCAAGAGACTTATTTATCATTTGTTGCAAGGCAAAAATTATGTATATAAAGAGTAACGGCCAAATTTCAAAGAGTTCAGAGAATTATCACTTTCCTCGTTCTAAGCCTACATAATGTAATGGATTACATATGTGTGAGCTTTGCTTAACAGAGCGATATTTTAAAAAAATAAATTAAAAAATCAATGTGCCAATTTGTTCAGTTGAACTGGGGGAATCAGTAGACCTGGGGGAATGAGAAAACAGCACTCCCTAAATTAACACTAGACTATTTCACAATTCAACATTATCTAAAAATTCACAAGAAATTAATGTGATGAGATGTACTAAAAATGAGACTAAGCTGGATTTTGGTTTAAGAATAGTATTGTTTCCCTGGGTCTTGGGAAATGCACAGTACCCTCTGAAGTCCTACTTCTGGGATAACTGCAAAACTACATCCTCATCTAAAAGAAGAAATGATGGAAGAAGCAGGGCAAACGAGGCTGCAAAAACAGAGAGGTTATACAATCACCTAAGTACCTACTGGTTTTCATAAGCAAGTCCTCAAACTTTGATGCTATTTACTGCTAGTTAATTATCCACACCACTCGGTATACAGGAAGACAAATCATTACCATTGCAAAAGGAATCAAGACCTTTTGAAAATAATATAATAAATGCAGGTTCTGCACATATGCTACAAATGATGAGCAAATTTATACTGGAAATAAAAAGTGTGAGAGAAAGCATTCTGATAATAAAATCCCTAAAATAAGATGAAAAAAGTAATAAACTTCTACTTTCTAATTTCATCACAGACAAAAGAGGTCTTGTGGCAAAAAAATGTCAATTCCAAACATGTAGCTTTGTCACTCTGACACTTATAAAAACTAAAATGTATTCTGAGTCCAGTTCATTCAACAGACTAGGGTACTTGAGTGAGAGACTGAATGAAGAGAAATGCTGGTACAATAATTAGCAGCAAGTAATATTTATCAAAACTTTTTGACAACTTGCAGAGAACAATAATCCATGAATAAAAGTACTTCCTGCCTAAGCAGCTCAAAAATAGGAAAATAATTGCATTCAGAATATTATTCACTGATTTGTTCGGGCTTTTTTCTTCTAACAATGAATGCATTAAATTCCAGTAACTTTCTGTAGACAAGGTAAGAAACAAATATATTCCTGTCTCCTAAATAATTGTTATTGCTATCATACTTTTGTCCCTTGCTTGAAAAGATGATTTTTTACCTGGTGTATTTGAGTACTCAAAGTTAGGCAAACGTTTAAACAAGTTTCAGTTCTAGGTGGCCCACATGGTTGAAGGGGAGTCTACAAGAGTAGACCGGGAGTAAATAATAGATCCTTCCAGCATACTACCAATAAGAACTGTTGGTTCTTTCCTCAAAGTTGTGGGGCTTGTAGTTGGAGAATTTTAAGCAGAGCATTCATTAGTTCTCTGGGTCTCATATGTGCTCAAAGCAGATGAGAGCCTACACTGACACCAGTGTGACCACATCAGAATGAAACCTTTTCTGCACATCTAAAAAGTGCAATTCAATCCAACCTAGACCTGTTGTCACTGTGAATCTCAAGTATTCTTAACCATTGGGGCATTTTTTTCTAGACAAGTCTCAACTTTTGCATTTCAAAGCTTTCTTTTTACTAACAAGAAAAAGTCTCTCCCTCTCCAGGCTTTATGAGGAAGGTTGAACATTTCTCCCCTTCGTATAGACCCATAAATTTTCATCCTAATGCAATTAGGATTTAAGAAAATTACAAGCAGAAATTGAACATCTGCAGATACACATTATAGTTTGTCAGTTGCAGCAGCAAATATAGCTGATTACTGGAATTTGAAAATAGAAAATGGAATGGCAAGTTTTAGATCAAAGTAATTACACTGGAATATATATGGGACTGAGTTCATTATATTACAAGGTAGTTTTATCACCTGATCCATTTAAAAATATATGCTGAAAAGTACTGAAGTTGAAGTCATCCTCGAATAGAATATGAAAAGCATATTAAACTAATGTTTTGCAAGTATCTCTGTGAATGCAGAGTCTGTTTTGGAATCTGGTCAAATACAAAATTAATGCATGAGAAAAAATAATGCTTTATTCTATTGCACTCACAAGGTCACAAAGAAATTTAAAGTTGCAAGTATTAAGCAAATCAAAATACATTTAGGAAACTAGTTAATCGCATTTTGGACTAACAGCAAAATATTAAAGAATTATTGCTTCAAATAATGTAAAAAGATACCTGTCTTTTCTCATGTTATCAATTCTGACAATGTGCAAGTTTAGTAATTAGAAAGACATAACTTTTAGTGAAAATATTTGAGAGACTATTGAGTTCAATACTCCTGTTAGGATTTATGATTCTTTAACTCAGTAGCTTAGGAGGTGGGGGAAACAATCAGTTCTATGCAACTGCTTAAACCTTGATGATGTCAACAACTTCTGAGATCTTGTGTACTTTGCACATTTTACAATCGATAAGTGCAAGACCATCCCAGAATCAGATACAAATCAATCCTCCCCATCCTCTGGATCTTACAGCTGTTCCTCTCCACCGAGGCTTCACAGGAATTCCTTTCACACCTTCAGGGGTTATAACAGCTTTGATTCAATTAAATATCTGCATGTAGAAAGCTCCCTTGATTCCAGGATTTAGCAAATACTTTCTCCCCACAGAAGACAGTCTAACAGACGCACTTTTCTAGTTGTGACCCTAGATAAAATGAAATGGAGAAGGGATAGTCTCCTCACGACTCTTCGACACGTATTAATAAAATGGGTTAATCTGAAAATGGATTAATTTAATGTACTTGAATGCTTGAGGAACTGCAGTCTTAAGTTACCTAGAAAACCTGCAAAGATGGGAACCAAGCAGGAGGACACTTTCTGACTTTGTGTATAAGTTCTGAGCACAAAAAAATTCTGAAGAGTAATTAGCACTCAGTTACCTTTGTGTCAGCCGCCTGATGTTGGCACAGAAAAATCTCTCTTTACGTAACTGATAGAGGGACAGAGGTGGGTTTAATGCTGTAGAGCATTAGAGTACTTATAAAAAGAAGAAAGTAAAGTTCAAAGAAAAATCATTTGTATAAGCTCCAGCAGTGCACATTATTAAAAGCTATTCATATACTGTGCGCTGTGCCACTACTGAATTCTCTTGCTTAATTTGCACTCAAATTACCACAGCAGTGAGCCTCAAAATAAGAAGGTAGAAGATACATAGCAATCTATTACTTTAAAACAATCCAGCACATTGATATGGCCAGATGGTAACAGGAAGTCTAAGAACCAAACAGCAAAGTGAGACTCAGCAGTCTCTTCATTTGTGATCTGATGGGGCTTTTCTGGTTTCTCAGAAGCCACCTACAGCAGTTCTTTAAACAGTCTTTAAATAGTTTTAAGAATCAGATCTTTGGTTCTAAGGGAGCTCTGGAACCCAAATTTCTTTCAGAGTTTAAAAGGTTTTTTTTCCCTTTTGTCTATATGGTATAATACCAGAAAACACTTCCATCTTCTAAAAGAATAAGTAGCTTTGGTTCTTTTTCCTTTAGACCATATTTTTACTTTTTTTTTTCCCCATATTTGCACATAAAACAATCGAAATATTTTGCTCTACATACATTACATTCTGTAATTCTACAGAGTTCTGTAAATTCTGCAGAGTTTTGATTTTACTTGCACAGGAAATAAAACCACATTTCTTTATCACAGGTATCAATTCAGATATATGTGTTCTCAACATTTTTTCAATAATCTTGGGGAAAAAATCCAATAATATTGGGAAAATATAAAAAATTTGCATATTTGCTATGCCTATTTTTATTACAGTATTTTAACTATCTATAAAAACAAATTGCATAGTGTTTTTAATACGAGTAGTTGCTTCATTTTAAAAAAAAATTATCCAGGGCTTCAAATCCCATTTGCTGCCCATTTTTGATCAACACTTCTTAGAATGAAAAAAAGAGGAACATTTGTGCAGTAACTACGTACTCATTTAGTAGGTTGTTAATTCATCAGTTTATTAGAAAGTCTTTGAAGTCTTTTAGTATTTTGATAGTAAAATTATCAAAATTTTTATAAGAGCACTTTTTCATTCATAAACTCATTTGATATTTTAAATAATAAGGATAAAAATACGCAACAAAAGTATCAAATACATTTTCAAGGCCGGCAAATCCACTGAAATCTCCATTAATAGATTTCCAGTAAGGTGTTTAAGAAGGCATTTTCACATTTTGAAAGGAAGATAAGTCAGTAAATGCTTCTGCTCTTCAAAAATCATAACTAAAAGACAGCATCAGGTTTATGATACCTTTCTAAACAACAGACATGTACCAGAACTGCCTAGATTTTTGCCAGAGCCACTCAACACAAAGAAATTACTTCAAAATCCAACAAAGGGGTTATTTCAGTCTTTCTGCAAGACATCCAGTACTAGCCAGCTATCACTTAGCTCAAAAAATGTAGAAGAAACTTCTCTTGAATTCAACATTTTTACTTCCTTGAGGCATCTCATGAAAGCCAGAACAGGCAGGCACTAATGACAACAATGTAAGCACCTTTTTTAAAAATTGGAGGATTCGCATTGTTACCAGTGCTCTCAGTGATATGAAACTGAGCAGTGTAAAATATTCTTGGTCATCCGAGGGGGAACTGAGCTGTGGTGCAGATACCTTAACAACAGTCCCCCACTGAACCTTGGCACGAGGCTTGGGAATGGGAGAGGGGCGCAAGCAGCAGGTGACTGCATGTAGCAGCACGATTGCAGGGAAAGTCACTGCCCTACAAATCACCAGAGCCCTCGAGGGGCCCATGGCAGTGGGAATGAGATGGCTGGAGGTAGGGCTGAACACCCACAAAAGTTTTCAGACCCCTTTTACATTCTCTGCACAGCCCTGAATTTGGTGTGAACTTTAAAGAGTCTGCTTGACTGAAAAACAAAGAGGTTCACACAAATTCTGTGAGCAGTGAACCTCTTATTCGTGTATTTGGCATCACTTCAAAGAGTCCTCACTGTTGGCTCAGTTGACACAATTACAGTTCTCTTAAGCTGTGGTGTTTCCCAGTGAACTGTAACAACTGGGCAGAATATCTTTCCTTTGTTGCACCCAAAAAGCATCCAAAGCAGAGGGAAGGCTTCTGATGATTTTACTACTTGAGCCAAACCAGCATATCACAGCTTAATTACAAAATGACATGAATTACAGTCTTTTCTCACTTCTGTGAAAATTCAGCATAATCCTTTCTTGCTGTAAAGTACATATTTAATATTCTTCTCTTGAAAAGAATCAGGTCAAGCAATAATACTAGTTGTAGAAATAGAGGTTGACATTACCAGTAATTTTCTGTCTCAAACAAAAGTCAAAGTAAACAGCAGTTCCTTTACACAGAAGGCTGAACTTGCCATGACTATAAAACCAATACTGGGCCCATACAGATAAAGCAATGCCTTGTGAATTAATGGCTTTCAAATGGCCACAGAAGTTTCCTAACAGGCAAAATAAGAACGATTTCTTTGTTCCATTAAAAAAAACAGATGAGACTAGAGTTAAGTAAACTGGTCACAAAGCTGTGATTTGACCAGTAAAGAAATGTAAATTGATTTCTTCCTTATATAGTCTTCACCCAATCTGAAAATGTTTAACGTTTATGGCAAAGAATTGACATTTCTATGCCACATTTGCCAAAGCCCTACATACCCGTATGAGGTACTGCTGAGTATCTCAATCATAAAGCAAAACATACCAACCCTTCTGTTGCTCTTGCCAGGATGATCTTTGCTTTACTTTAAATTAATTTTACAAAATGATTAAAAGTCTCAATCTTCGTTTTATTGAGGGAAAACTCACAGGAGAATTTAGGACCCTGCAGTGCACTTTTAACAGTACAATTTTATTTTAGAACAACTGCTACACTCTGCAAAACCCTTGAAATTTTATGTCAGCGAAAAAGAGTCATTATACTTGAAGATTTCCACAGAGAGAAGCAAAGGATTCAGCATACTACTCTCCCTACCAATGCCTACAGATTTTTTTTCCCTTTTCTTTCTGCAGTTTAAGTAAACTACTGACATTAAGAATAGTAAGAAAAACATCTTTAAAAATGGAATTAATCATCAAGGGAAGTTAAGCACCATAATGCCATTGAAAATGAGTCAACCTGCCCTAAGTTATCCCATTAGAGGTTGCTGAACTGCATCCAGCTTTATTAAGTCTAAGTTTGCAAGTCCTCAAGGGTGCAGAACGCTCATAGAAATCCATAAGAGGTCTATGAATAGAGAATTTGTAAGGGGAGGACGTAACATCAGTGTTTGATTGGTTTTGTTGAAGGCTGAATTATAGTTTGAATAGAACACCAATGTTTCTCGGTTATTCCATCAAACAGGCTGCACAGTAGTGTTTCTTACTTATATGGTGCCTAAACTTTGCCACCCTATAGAAAGAAAAATCTGATGCTCATTGAGCATAAGGATGAACCAGGCAGCCAATAATGGGCAACCTGGTTTAAATACTCCCTTACACATAGACTCTGCAGCATCAGACTCTTTCTGCTTGGTTTCTCCTTCCTTGTTAAAGGGAGTTACATAAACAGCACAAAATAAACAGCTGGATCAACACTTTAAAGACTAAGTCACAAGGATATCTAGTCATCGTAACCATATAAGAAAGTGCTTATGATCAAGAAGCTAGACAGGAAGCTAGACAGACTCTCTGCCTCTTTTTCTTCTCCACCATTCAGTTATTTTTTTTTTTATTTTCCCTTTTAAATATAGAACTAGTAAGGCCTACTGCAACGTGTCTTCATATCAGACATTTTTAAGTGTACAGAAAGGGAAAGAAAAGTTTTAAACAACAATTGTGCTTTAAGAAAGTGTTTATAGCACTCAAAAGTTAGAAGACCTATTATGAATTTATCACATAAAACCACGAGAAGTGGCTCTTCAGCAAAAACAATTTAAAATATAAGTGCTTCCCCTATTTAGTTATCAGAATCCTTTCCTGGCTGAATTGCAACTTAATCACAGCATAGTATCCAAGCCTGCTATCATCCACATTAAAGTAATTACTGGCTCATTAGCAAAAAACTCCAATTTTAATAAATAAGACATTATAAAAGAAAGTACTCTGTCAACTTTCACTACCAATTATTTCCCAAACTGAAAAGCTAACCTTGTCTGCAAGACAGAAGAAAAAATACAAGAAGAATAAATTACTTCAATAGTTCTCTTCTCAAAATCACTGACAGTTCACTACTTCCAAAGCTTTGTAACTGCATTTAAGTGGTTTTAGCTCCTAAAGGGGATGCCCACATACAACACTTAGCACTAGCTTTAATTAAGGTTTCACGTATCCCCAGATTCCCCCAAGCTAGTATTAAGAATCATCTTATTTAACGAATGCAGAAACCATGGTTGGGAACAGGCTCTATGTTAATTTGGTAAAAGGTAGCAAACTAATATGACCAGGCTTTTCTGAATGTTCTTTTTCTTGCAATCCCAAGAAAGAATTTTCATCTTTAATGGGATCTTAAGGAGCTGAGCAAGAGTGCAGGCTCTCTCCTGATCAAAAATACCTTTAATACCTGAATATTTTCAAGCATAAATTCAGCCAGATTCTGTGACTTATCTCTTCTGTGGATGACTCTACATCTTTGAACAAAGGTGTTAGTAGCAAAGGAGTTCCAAAGGTATGTATCTCCAGTTTGAGATGTGTCCGTCAGTAGAGCTTTCTAGAAACAAATAATTATACTCAGCTTGTGTCTCTATAATTCATGAATTCATGAGTTTAAATATGGCATCTGCCCCAGAAAACTCTTACTCTCTGCAAAATCCTGACAGTGTTTCCTCCATCCCTGGCCATACACTTGTTGGGAATTCACCAAGCAGCACCACAGAGGTCTGTTGCAAATATAGCTGAGGCTTGTCAGCTTGGGGAGAAGGTATTTTTCTGATTGTCTTGTTGTCCATGGGAGGTTTGGCCAGTAAATGCCAAATTCCTTTACTAGTGTGGAAGGGTATGAACATGGATAACATAGTTACACAGTTCTCATGATCAAAGGAGGAAATCAGTGAAAAAGTTGAAGCATTATGAGCAAAGTTCATATCTAGAAATAAATAATTAATAGATAATTATATTGGTCAGTTTAGTTTATCTTATTTTAGTCAAAAACAGTACTATTCAATTAGCAGATATAGTATAGGTATGTGGCATGTACTAAAAAGCTTAGCATGGTAATTGTAGTATTTCCCGAAGCTCCTAAGGGTGGTTTTAATTCCTATAATGGTGGTTTATTTGAGGCATAGCTGTAGCCATGTTTTATCATATGGAAATACTAATTTTCATTTTTGAAAATTAAGGATCTTGCTCCCATGTGCACTTTGAAACCATGTGATTTTCTTTTAATAAACAAACTGATATTTCAAGTGACTGAATGTCACTAAATGTCCTCTCTACTAAACTAACTGGCATAGTATTGACAAGTTCTAGCAGAACATTTGTTCAGCACAGAAAGATACTTTGATCAAATGTCCCACCGACATCTCCAGTAGAGGGCATGCAGGTCTGAAAACATTTATTCAAGTCTCTCTTGCCTTCAAAACTGTTAGAGGGCTAATGTGCCCATGAGGACCATTTTTTAACTCCTATGAGTTTGTATAATCTAATAAATAATTTTCTGTGTGTGCTTTCAACACAAAATAAAATTTGATAATCAAAATTTGAAATTTAAACTCTTCAGAAAGAATTAAAAGGTTGAGTATTTCATGGGTAGGGGCTTTTTTCCCTATTTTTCAGCCATGTAACAAAGAAGGTTAAGCTGATACTATTTTTTAAGAATCAACAAGTGTCTATGCAATACTGTTCTTGTTTGAAAGAAAAGAGACTTCTGAAAAGAACAAAAGTTTCAGCTCCTGCTCTTGTCTTAAACATTTTATGTGAGTTTTTATTAACATGATATTTTTAATGAGAAAATTTGAGAACTAATTTTTTTAAATAATTTTAGTACAAGAAATTTTTTCATCATTATCAAAAAAGAAAAAGGAGTAAAGCCATAATCATGGTATCAGTAACCCACCTAGCATTAAATAAGGCCCTAAGAGAGACATAATTTTGTGTCAGGTAAAAACGTCCTGTATTTTCAAATAAAGATAAAGAGAAAAATGTGCTACTGTAAATCTAAAGTCTATTTACCTGAGTTCAGCTGTGCAGCTCCCTGTGTTCATCTAGTAACTGAAAAATTCTTTGACTTGACTAGAGACATCTTCTCTATACAAGTTAATACACAATCTTGCCGCATCTGTTCTGACTGCATTTCTTAAGTGGGTCATTATGTAATATCTAGATGCTGCTGCTGTGGGCTATAACACATTAAGAAACTTTCAAAATCATTTAATCAAAGAGAAAAATGTGAAAGTGCCCCAGAACCCCTAATCTGGTTTATGTTTTCCCTGGGAAAAGACAACAGCTGAGCATGCATCTCAGACTTAGGTTTTTAAAACTTCTGTAAAACCCAATATATGTCTATTTTACCCCACCAAGCCTATTCAGTTAATTTAGAGATATTACAGACATGCAATCAAGTAAGTACCAAGACACAGGGAAACAGGAGACAAAAATTATTTCATTTTCTTGCATGCTATATATATGTATGCCTACAGGTCCCATGTCTCAACACCGTGGCTCAAACCTCCAGACATTGATGTTCACATAAGCCACTGAAGGCTCTTCACAAAAATACACCAAGGTTGGTAAGGCAGACCAAGAGCTCTAGAGAAATGGCAAAAAGGACTGATCCCATTCCACAATGGTTCTACATACAAAACTAAAAATAGTCCTAATAGATAAGGGAATTATACTGACACAAGAGTTTATTCTCAAAATTAGTTTCAGATAGATCATGACAATAATACGTAATGCTTAACTGTCTACATCTTTGAGTACTTAAACTGTTTTCTGGTGAGTCTATTTTTTGTTCTAATTGTGAATTGAATCACTTAACATTGCACATCTAAAATCATTAATTTCCAATCCATGAGCTAATAGTTACATCTTACATTGCAGAGCTGCTCTTCCAGTTTAATACATAACTACAGTCTTCCCTGCCATTTGCTTATCCAACCAGTTTTCTCCTCAGTAAGGGTCATCCCTGGCTAACTTTTAAATACAAAACGATGCACAGAAATGTAAACAAAGGTGAAAAATGTAATATTATTTGGGCCACAAACCCACAAGTATCCCTAGAAATTTAATTACAATTAATGTACTGTAATGGCACTTGAAATAAATGTTGTCCATTTCAGTCACAGGACCACAGAATGGTTGAGGTGAGAGGCACATCCAGAGGTCATCTGGTCCAAATCTCCATGCTCATGCAGGGCCACCTAGATCATGTTGCCAAGGACCATATCAAGGTAGCTCGTGAATATCTCCAAGGAGGAAGACTGCGCAACATCCCTGGTCACCACTGAAAAGAGCCTGGCTCTGGCCTCTGCACCCTCCCTTCAGTTACTGATCTGCATTGATGAGATGACCCCTGAGCCTTCTCACCTCCAGGCCAAAAAACTTAAGAGCCCTCTTAGCCTTTCCTCACAGGAGAGGCGCACCAGCCCTTTAGTCATCTTTGTGGATGTTTACTAGACCCTCCCCAGTATGTCCATATCTCCTTTGTACTGGGGAGCATAGAACTGGACGCAGCACTCCCTCCAGGTGTGGCCTCACCAGTGCTGAGTAGAATCTTTCAGTCACTTTCAAGCCTCAAGAAATTACCATTAATAATTTCCATTTTTAGCTTGCATCATGAAAAAGCTTTCTACTTACACAATTATGTTTCTCAGTTCCTAATTCCGGGAAAAACAAACATGGTTTTTCCCATTTAAGTTAACTGAATATGGGAACAAGGAATGAAGTCTTCATGTAGTCAAGATTTCAAAACATTTTTCATAGTAGGCTGAGATGGCACTTACATGAGCTAAGAATAAATCCGGTAGCTGCATCATCTCTGAAATAATTGGATTTAGAAGCAATTTAGCAATGTTTAAAAGAAATATAATTACTCTGAACATAGAAAGACATTGCAAGGTGTAGGTTTTGAGCTTGAAAATATGACAAAAATGAAATTAAGTTAATTTGGCTTTATGGCCATTTCTATAGCAAGCAGAGTTAATATCAGACTTCATAGTCAAGGTGTGCAAAAAAAGCTCCACCCAATTGCCTCGATCAAACGCTGAGTGTACTTACAAACAGTCTTGAAATATTCAGCAAACTGTAGTTTGGAACAGTATTTTAAAAATTCCAATGCTAGTGCCATAACAAACTAATGTAATTTATAAAATTAGCCAGCCTTCACACAGATTTATACTCTGCAGTGCTATTCACTTAATTTTCTCTCTAGGTTTTTAGTGACTTTGTGTATTCTCTCTAGACAAGTAATTGCAACTTGAAATACAGAAATTACAAAAAGTTACTAAGGTGTTTCTGCCTCATGCTGGAGAATGCAGCCTGCAATACAGCCAGTCTGAGGTGGTGTATGTATTCAGTCCAGCAATGAAATTCTAGCACACATGTACTCCATATTTAAAACTTGCAATGTTTATTTTTGACACAACTATACATTTTCCTATTCAAGATGGCATTTAGCGTATGAGAGTTCTGTACTGTGTTCAGCACATGTGCCATTCCACAGTGACAACTACATGAGCAGCCTAAATACAAACAATGAGAATCAACTGCAAATTGTCAATCAGGCAAGTGATAGCAGCTATCAAATAGTGAGGAACAACTTTTGCCCAATGATGCTGATGCTTGGTAATGTTGATTAGATGTTAGGAAATTCTCTAACAGAGAATTTGGCTCTAACAAGACACAATCTTGGTAATATTAATATAGAAAATCCTAAAATACATAGGTCTAATCTTTAACAAACATCCCTAAAATATTAGGATGGTCCCTGAGTATGCCTCCATAAACTCCCTGAGCTAGGAAGGATCAGATTTGAATTCTGCAGAAGAGTAATTCAACAAATCACACAATTTCTGGGCCAGTAGAGAAAAGGAAAGCTCCTACACTGCTATCTGACATGCGGATATACTAGTACTTCCATTCAGATGAGGAATGTGCTTTTCGAAGACATCATTTAATAGTCCCCAGTTACCATGTCTTGGTCCACATCATGGAATGGATTTGGAATGTACAAATTGGATTTTTAGATGAAGCTAAGCAGGAAGATGTGCTCCACAAGGTCACTTAATGCATTCCAACTATTTGTAGGCATTGAGTCAAACTAGACTAGAGCTAGTCTGAAGTAAAACCCTGTAAAAATTCTTGTTCTTTATTACTCACTAAACCCATTTTACACTGCAAGTCTGAGCTACTATTTCTCAAACTTAGCCATAGGCCAAATACCTAGACTGAGAAAGCTATGATCTTCCTGCTAAGACTTTTCAATTTCATTTCTATTACTAATTACTCTTCAAGACTTTGGAAATTGTCCACTAATTTTATTTTAAGATGGTAAGAATTCTGATTAACAGGCATTGTGAATCTATCATCCAAGAACTACATAGTTCTCCCCATGGCACTATCAAAGGTGCATGATTACTGGTTTAATAGCTTAATAAAAGACTAATGAGTAGACTGATAAAAAGTCACAGAGAAACAGGCACAACAAATAGAATTCATTGCACATTTTATTTCCAGCTAAGGTCAAGTGTCTAACAAAGTTGTTTTGAAGGAAAAAGACAATGCTAAGCTAATAGATTTGTAGAACATTTAAAATAAAATTCAAAGGAAGAATAAATGCTGTGAAAGGTAAAGACACACAATGTATAAACCACTTATCTGTGATGAATGTTAACAAAGTAATTGTCAATCGAAACACCATGAAGTTGCCAAAGTATACAGAAAAGAAGGTGATGTTAAATATACACATAAAAGTCAAGTATAACATTTTCCCAGCAAGGCCAACACAAGGAATGTTGAATAGTATAAAGTCAGATTGTCAGCTCTGTTCCTCTAGAGTACTGCCTGATAAAAGCCTCTGCCTTGGCTCATTAAAATAGCTTTATCACATCTCAAAACTGAATTCAAACACACAATTTAATTTATTAATATCCACAAACAAGCTATCACAGAACCGTTCCGGAACTACAAGCTTAAAGAACCTTATCCCTAAATTAGCAAACTATAAAAATGAATTTGCGTAATTAATGAAAAGGCAACGAACATTTGCAGCCTAGAAAGCCAACTATTTCCTGGGCTGCATATGAAAACACGTGTGGCCAGAAGGCCAAAGGACATGATTCTCCCCCTCTACTACACTCTTGTGAGAAGTCACCTGCAGTACTGCATTCAGCTCTGGGGCCCTCAATATAAGAAGGACGTGGATCTGTTTTTGGAGGGAGTCCAGAGGAGGACCACAAAGATGGTCAGAGGACTGGAACACCTCCTCCATAAAGAAAGGCTGAGAGAGTTGGGTTTTTTCAGCCTGGAGAAGAGAACACTCTAGAGAGACCTTAGAGCAACGTTTCAGTACCTAATGGGGGCCCTATAAGAACGTTGGAGAGGGAATTTTTATCAGGAAGTGTAGTGATAGGACAAGGCGTAATGGTTTCAAACTGCAAGAGGGTAGATTTAGATTAGATATTTGGAAGAAATTCCTTATTGAGGATGGTGAGACACTGGAATGGGTTGCCCAGAGAAGTCGTGGAAGCCCCCTCCCTGGAAGTGTTCAAGGCCAGGCTGGATGGGACTTTGAGCAGCCTGGTCTGGTGGAAGGTGTTCCTGCCCATAGCAGGAAGGGGTGGAACTAGATCTTCAAGGTCCCTTCCAACTGAAATCATTCTATGATTCTATGAATTTGGAAGATATAGATAATAAATCCTCTCTGGTCATTTGTATGCAAGTGCCATTCTAATGGTGTTTTTAATCAGTCAATGCACAAAAATCAAATACTTTTGAAGTATGTACACCAAAAATTACAACTAGAATGGCTCAAGCTGGTACAAAAGTTAAAAAATATGACATCTTTCTTGATGAAAGCCTCCTAGATACATCAGCCTTGAAAAATGAGACAGGAATAAGCACACCCCATTTTATCATTATAATAACATTTGGTAAAGACATTCATATAAAGTGAAGGCACATCTTTTAAAGTGTGAGATGGTACAGCACAGATAAAAATAATCTGAATAAGAAGTGTTTGAAACTTCAAAAGCTTTGCTATTGCCTGTGACATTGACTTTTCATGTTAAAAAATTGTTTAAAGTAACTGTCTTCAGTTTTTATTTATGGAAGAGAGAACTAAGATGTTCATGCTACGTATCAAATGTTCAAGAGCTGAAATATCCTTAGAAAAAATACAGTTCATAAAAAGGTCACTGACAAAGTTTCCTTTCTGAAATTCCAAATTCAGCAGCTGGAAAGTTGAAGCAGTATTTATGTATTTTATTTATTTGGAATATCTGTTCAGATCATAAAACAGACAAGTTCTGGAGGCCCTTGAGGATCCCTGCAGTCTTTCATCAAGCCTCCCATAGAAACGAGGTGAAGCTGACGGCTGTTATTTAAGACAATGACTCCTACCTCTTGCCAAATTCTTGAGAGCTACTCATACAAAAGTAAAAGTTTTGCTGCACTAGAAAGATGTATCTTTCTCTGCAGTGATTTCTTCTCAACCCCAACAGCTGCTAATCTTATCTCCATGGAAGCAACAACTCCTACAGAGCTCCTGTAGGAGGGGAAGAATTACCATCAACAGGAGCAAGCTGGAAGCTCCCTCTCCTTTGTCATATTTTCAGTCAGAAACTCCTGGAGCCAAACTGAAATCTGTACCCTACTTTTATTTTTCCAGTTTCAAGCACTGTAGTCAGTAAGCTTCCAACAGATTTGGAAGTTAGAAGACAAAAAGCAACACTCAACAACTAGTTATCATTTGTAAAGTAGAAGACATCAAGCAGAGTTTCAGAGAAATAATCTACCTTGCAGAAACAGAATAGAGAAAAGCTATTTAGGAAACACCTGTGTATCTGGGAAGTCTGACACTGCTCAACATGTTAAATCATGGCCTGAAGACAGGTGAAAGGCTGCTGCAAAAGGGGCAGCAGTTCATACTTGAAAGTATAAACAAGACAAAAGTTAGTATGATATACCAAATAATGGTTTTGTACTATCCAGTACTATAAGATCTTGGCTATGCATTTCACCCATTTTGTGTACCAGGCCTTGAATGTAATAAGATTTACTTTAGCACTAGGGAAAAGTCTGGAGCACTAAAGATAAATTCTGAAGTATATCACCTAGCGTTGTTATGAAGCACCCAGTACTGATGGATTTTAAGGACGTCAGACAAAAAGCTGTCTGAACTACCATATAAATATTTGATCCTGCCTTGGGCCTTCAGGATAAATAATACGACTTCTGCACTTCTCTTGCAAACTACTCTGTGATTCCATGTTTTTTATTGCTATTATGTGAAAAGTACAAATGACATCCAATGTAATGAAATTTCAGGCTGGATTTTGCATCAGCCTTCTGCCTTGAGTAGGCTGTATGTTTTACATACAGCTGTATGTAATCAGCCTGGTTAGCCACTGTCCGCCTAGCATTCAGAGACAAATAGAAACCCCGATTGATTGACAAACCCAGAAATATGCCCATTTATTTTATCCTTAGCCAAAAAAATCCAAAACTTTCTTAATGGTGGGTTGGAATTTTTTCTTTAAATATAAGTTTCCCAAACCATAATACTACATAGAAATCTCAGCATTCCTTGAAATAGTTTTGTCTCCCAGAAAGCAAACTGTTAAATGACTCTTAAAAAGGTGCATTTTGGGTTGTTTGAATTGGAAATACTCTCCAGTATTCTGAGCAGGAAAACAGACTTGCTTTTGATATCTCTTGTTGTTTCTCATATTCTTTCACACTATATTAGCATTACAAGATTACGTTAGCATTACAAGGTGTATTGTCATTGTAGCTGGGTATTCTCTAAAGCCACGGCCTGTATTTTTGGTTTATGAAATTATGGACTATGCAGGAAGAGAGAAAAGATTTACCTCTTCCCTTCTCTGGAAGAGGTTTCAGAATGTGAAGGACTAAACTCAACTGTTCAAACACTTATGACCAAGTATATTTCTTAAGTACAACAGGGTGACTCTCACTTGTAAACACTATACTATATTGCAACTGTTGTAAGATTGAGTCTTCTAATCATAATGAAACTGGCAGTGATGGATCAGGGAGTTCTATACTGATTGCTTCAGTGCAAGATGCATTTAATCAATATACATTCTTCTTGCAACACAAACCATCATTTTAGTGTTACTGCAACAAAAAAACAATATCGTTTATCTAATTAACTGTATGTTTACTATTGAACACACATCCCTTCTAACACTACAGTTGCAAAATGGACAATAAACTATCTACAAGATCAGTATTGTAAGTTGCCACTTTACCGAACAATGGTTTGATAATGTCATCAACTTTCTTGCTTGTTTTCAGTGGGAATTAGTCTCTTAACTGACAGCATTTCTGTACGTACCCTGTGATGCAGCATCCACAAAAACACACCATTAATGTTTTTGCTTCTTGAAAGGAAAAAAAACACTAAAAAAGCCTACTTTCTTCTGAATCCTTGAATTGAAAATGTCCTAACACAGTCAGCCTAGTAGTAATTTAAAGTGCTGCTAATTAAAGGGACGTCATTTAATAAGATGTAGAAATTTACTGACACCTTTCAGATAGCTTCCCATTCCATTCTGAACAGGTCAAAACATTCTTGCTTTTGCATTTCTAAATATAGACAGTCACTATTGAACCATGTAAAGTAAAACATACAGTTAAATTGTGAGTAGAGGTGTTATTTTTTAAGAATACAACATGGGCTGAACACCCCCCATATCTTCAGGAAGGAAAAGAAATTACTGAGTCACAAAAAGTCTGGAATAACTTTTATCTGGCTGAAAGACAAGGTGGTGGAGAGGAAGATGGGCCTGGCTGGAACTCAGGGTGAAAAAAAGAGAGTTTTTGACCTTTGGAAGAAGAGGCAGGAAAATCAAGAGAACTACAAGGATGTTGTGTAATTATACAGCGAGAAGATTAGAAGGGCCAAAGTCCAGCTTGTACTTAATCTGTCTACTGCTATGAAAGACAATAAAAAATGTTTCTATAAATACATTAGCAGCAAAAAGAGGGCCAAGAAGAATCTTAATCCTCTGTTAGATGTGGGAGGAAGTAAAGTGACAAAAGTTAAGGAGAAAGCTGAGGTATTAATGCCTTCTTTGCCTGAGTCTTTAATAGTAAGACCAGCTGTTTTCTCAGTACTCATCCTCATGGGCTGGAACATGGGGAACAGAATGAAGCCCCCATAATCCAAGTGGCAATGTTTAGCAATTGGCTGCTCCACTTAGACATGTCTATGGGGCTAGATGGGATCCACCACGTGGCCCATATGGGACAATCACGTAATCAGGCCCGGTCAGCATGGGTTTGTGAAAGTCAGGTCCTGCTTGACTAACCTTATCTCCTTCTATGACAAGGTGACCCACTTAATAAATGAGGGAAAGGCTGTGGATGTTGTCTACCTAGTCTTTAGTAAAGCCTTTGACACCATTTCCCAAAGCATTCTCCTGGAGAAACCGGCTGCTCAGGGCTTGGATGGGTGTACTCTTTGCTGGGTGAAATACTGTCTGGATGGCCAGGCACAGAGATGGGTAGTGAACAGAGCTAAATCCAGTTGGAGCCTGGTCTCAAGTAGTGTCCCCCAGGGCTCACTCCTGTTTAATACCTTTATCAGTGATCTAGATACTAGGATTGAGTGAACCCCCAATAAGTTTGCAGATAACACCAAGTTGGGCAGGAGTGTTGATCTGCTTGAATGCAAAAAGGCTCTTCAGAGGGATCTGGACAAGCTGGATCAATGGGCCAAGGCCAATTTGTATGAGGTTCAATAAGACAAAGTGCCAGGTCCTGCCCTTGAGTCACAACAACCACATGCAACACTACAGGCTTGGGGAGGAGTGGCTGGAAAGCTGCTGGAAAGCACCTGGGGGTGTTGGTCAAGAGCCAGCTGAACACAAGCCAGCAGTGTGCCCAGGTGGTCAAGAAGGCCAAGAGCACCCTGGCTTGTATCAGAAATAGTGCGAACAGCAGGACTAGGTAAGTGATTGTCCTCCTGTACTCAGCATTGGTGAGGCTACACCTTGAACACTGTGTTCAGTTTGGGACCCTTCACTACAAGAAAGATATTGAGGTGTTGGGGTCCAAAGAAGGGAAAAAAAGCTGGTGAAGGGTCTGGAGAACAAATTTTATGAGGAATAGCTGAGGGAATTGGGGCTGTTCAGCCTGGAGAAAAGGAGGCTGAGGGGAGACCTTATCACTCTTTACAACTACCTGAAAGGTTGGAGAGAGGCGGGAGTTGGTCTCTTCACTCAACTAACAAGTGACAGGACAAGAGGAAATAGCCTCAAGTTGCACCAGGGGAGGTTTAGATTGGACATTAGAGAAAAATTCTTCACTGAAAAGGTTGTTAAGCATTGGAATAGCCTGTCCAGGGAAGTGGTTGAGTCACCATCCCTGGAGGTATTTAAAAGACGGATGTGTAGATGTACTGCTTAATGGCATGGTTTAGTGATGGTCTTGGCATTGCTAGGTTACCAGTTGGACTCGAAGATCTTGAAGATCTTTCACAAGGTAAACAATTCTCTGATTCTGTGATTCAAAGACTTTAGAAATAAGGAGCAATCTTTATACGTCTATATTGAAATACAGAATTGCTTTATTCTGTTTTAGTATCAGAAAATTAGCTGAATGCAAACAAAAGGTACAACTGCTGTACAACCCTGCAAGCTAAGTAATTAATCACAGTATTCAAGTATGAATCTGTATAATTTTAAGTCCTGCTAGCTCCTATGTTTAATAAAGATTTGAAGTACTACAGGGAAACTTGACAGGAGGTGTGCCATATAAAGAGCTATGTCACTGTATATCCTCAGTCTTGTCTGTTCCCTTCTCACCTTAACCTCAACGTACTATTTCTCCCCCAGATTACTGGAATTTAGTTTTATAAAATGCGTTCCACTGGAGGCATCGCATACTCTCCTCTTCTTCCGTTGACAATCAACCAACCCAGAAACAAGTTCATAACCTCAAAACAACATCACTCTGAGGTAAAAGATTGTGCAGTAAAGGTGTGAAAGTGCTCGCTTAGTTATGGAGTTCATGTGCACCTTGCAAATGGCAAGCAGAGGCAGAAGTGCAGAGCCATTGCTTGAAGGAGTTGTAGTTTTCGACCTCCTCCAAAGAGGATCTTCATCACCATGTAATAAAAGCAGAAAGGGCAAAACCTACCACCTGTTTAACAAACCCATCCTGTTATCTGACCTCCTCTTTCCCGTTTCCTAGGTAGGGAAACAAATATGTAATCCGAGAGAGAGAGACTGAAAGCAATGGCTTTGAAGCAAACAACGAAGTGGATTGATAGGTCCTCACCACAGAAGTAGCTCTTTCACTGACCCAGTTCTGGACTGTAGACTGGGAAGATGATTGCAGAATGTAGCATATTCCAAAAGCAAAACAGGAAAACCCCACCTTATCACCAACACAAAGACTGAAGAATGGCATAGTATATAAAGCAGATGTAATTCCTGAAACCATAGTGTGAAATTCTGTGTATCCTAATCATACTGCACACCCTCACAACATGAAGGTATGGCTACTTTATTACATTATCTCCTTAGAGATCTTAGATTTGGTAGACTGCTGACCCTGGTTGTGCAGAAATCAGAGTAGCACCTAAGAGTCAGTGCGTGTATGTATTCAATTACAGCATCTTTTTAAAAATAACAATGAACTTTACTGAGCCCTTGTTTCAGTTACCAGCAGGTGTATACTGGCAGCACACACACACTCCACAGAAACAGGTAGATTTATCGCCTTCTATAGATAACATTACATGTGATACTTTTTAAACTGTTGCATCTCGGAATGCAACAAAATAACCTCAAATGTCCATAAATCAACAAGAAAAAGGATTCATAGGACAGAAAGCTTGAATCATTAGCTATACAGGATACCATTCATTTACTGAGCAGTGGAATATAAGTCAATAGTCAGAATGATTAAGGACATCTAGGTATCACCTGGTAAAAAAACAGCTACACTGTCAAAACTCAAGACCGCTGGTGATTTGAGGAAGCACCTATCATACTGCTACTAGCATGCAGTGAAGTAAAACAAGATTCTGTGGCTGGATCTGCTTGATATACAGTTGCAAGAAAAAGTATGTGAACCTTTTGGAATTTCATGGTGTTCTGCACTGATCTGTCATAAAATGTGATCTAACCGTCATCTAAGTCAAGAGTACTGATAAATGTAACATGCCTAAAATAATAACACAAAACCAATTTTGATCTTCCATGTCTTTATTGAACACACTCATCCAACATTCAAAATGCTAGTGGAAAAAGTAAGTGAGCCCCTGCGCTGACCTCAAAAAAGCTAATCGGAATCAGGTTAACTTGGAGTCTTATTAAGAAAACGAGTTTGGAGGTGTAGACTAGAGCTACATTTACTGAAAAAAAACACACTCAGACTTTCTGAGATTGCACCACACAAGATGTATGCTTATGTGAGCCATGCCTTGCCAAAAAGAGCTTTCAGAGGATCTACAATCAAAAATTGTTGATTTACATAAAGCTGGAAAGGGTTACAAAGTGATTTCAAAGACCTTAAAAATTCACTCGTCTGCATTTAGGCAAACGATCTACAAATGGAGACACTTTGGGACTGTGGCTACTCTACCAAGAAGTGGGCACCCAGTCAAAATGACCCCAAGAGCACAACGAAGACTCATCCTTGAACTAAAGAAATAACCCTGAGTGACAGTCAAAGAGTTGAACTGACTAACAAACTTTGGAACTGGCTAACATCGGTGTTCATGAGTCTACAGTACGTAAAACATTGAACAAGCAGGGTGTCTATGGCAGGACACCATGAAGGAAGCCAGTGTTTCCTTACTACAAAGAACACTGCTGCATGCCTGAAGGTTGCGAAAGAGCACATTGACCCTCCACAGTGGTATTGGCAAAATGTTTTGTGGACTGATGAGACAAAGACCAAACTATTTGGAAAGAACATGCAGCACTACATCTGGTGTAAAAAGGACACTGCATATCATCATGAAGACATCATCCCAGCCATGAAGTATGGTGGAGGAAACACCATGATTCAGGCCTGCTTTGCTGCATCAGGGCCTGGCCAGCTTGCAGTCACTGAAGGGAAGATACATTCCCAAGTGTATTCTTAAGGATAATGTGAGAATCTCTGTACATCAGCTGAAACTCTGTAGGTGTTAAGTGATGCAACAGGACAATGACCCAAAACACCAGAGCAAGCCCACAACAAAATGGCTTCAGAAAACCAAGATCTGCCTTTTGGAGTGGTCAAGTCAGAGACCAGCCCTCAACCCAATAGAGATGCTATGGGATGACTTGAAGAGAGCCATACACATGAGATGTCCAAAGAATATGACAGAGCTAAAGCAGTTCTGCCTGGAAGAATGGGCTAAAATCCCTCCTGAAGGATGCGCACGTCTGATCCACAGCTACAGGAAGCACCTGGTTGAAATTATTGCTACCAAATGGAGGTCAATCAGTTATTGATTCCAAGGGTTCACTTGCTTCTTCCACTAGCATTTTGAATGTTGAATGAGTGTGTTCAATAAAGAAACAGAGGATGAGAATTGCTTTTGTGTTATTATTTTAGGCACAGTCTATCTGTCAATATTCTTGACTTAGATGATGGTTAGATCACATTTTACGACAAATTAATGTAGAATACTATGAAATTCCAAAAGGTTCACATATTTTTTCTTGCAACTGTACATGTTTTATAATGCTTCAAAAGAGCATTCTTTAAGGATTCTCCTACTTATTTTAAGATAAACAGGATTAATTTATCTCCAGCTAAAGGTAATAGAACAGCAGATCCCAGAGTCAGCTTGCTCAGATACCACTGAAGCCACACACACAAGAAGGCATTTATTGATCTTTTTTCTTTTCTCTCTTTAACTGCTCAGGCAGGGACTTTATGTGTGTGTGTGTGCGTTTAAGTGACAGCGAAGGAAAGGGGGGCACCTGCTGCTGCAAAACACCCAGAAGTGGTTGGTACAACATGATTTGGCAAACTCTAAAACTGTCTCAAAAAGAAGTCAGTCTTTTCCAGGGTGTTCTCTGAAACCATGAGAAACATTAATGCGAAAATAACCTTCAGGACCACAACACTGTAGTAGTCCTGGTGCAGGTATTTTGAAAATGTGATCATAGATAGCTGATTTATGGTACTTAGCAGACGTATCATAAATTTCCAAACATCTGCGTTCAATTGCAACAATGCTTACATGTGACATTTGTTATATAGAGTGTAACTTTCAGAAGATCATATTTTCAAATTGCATCACATAAGTACGTTAAAATTTAAAAAAAAAAATCAAAGAAGTAGCAACTGTATTTTTCCTCCATTCTAACCTACTACATGCATTTAAGACGTCCTATATTTAGGATAGTTCTTTTCATCATATTATGTTTATCTTTTGTTTGGCATAGTGTTGTTTTTCAATATGTTTTTATTATAAGTCTAAGTAAACTAACTCTATTTGATTTTAAATGTGAGAATTATGAAAATTTGTAAATTTTTTCCAGGGGTCCTTCAACACTGATTAAACCACACTATTAATAAATGCTTGGGATGTAGAATACAATGTAATTTCTTTGTTTAGATAGTACTACCTTAAATTAAAACATGAAGAAAAAAAACCATATACAATGACTCTAAAGTAATTAAAGACTGTTTTGGAGCACAATTTTTTTTTAAATCCATATTATTGTTTTCTATATACAAACAGGGAAATTCATCAAAATTGCAGACACTAAGTCTGTAGTGATTCAATGATTTCATCTGTATCATCTTGTTTCTCCTCTATTTAATAAAACTGTTTGAGAATTTGGAAATCGATTAGTACAGATTACCAGAACCATTAATGTGAGAGTGTACAGAATGCAGAACTTTTTACTAAACATGTTAGGGATTTGATCCAAGAAGTCCACAATCAGCACCAGCGTTTCTCACTGCAGTCCTTACATGGCATGGAAAAATCACCAGAAGACAGTAAATTACTGCAACGCCCGGGCAGCAAGGGTACCTTTGGCAACACTAGCCAGGTGGCACAAATTAGTTATTGTATCATGTAGATGTTAAGAGACTGGACAAGAGGTGCCTAAATGTGCTACTCATTTTACTCTAAAGGATGTAGATGAATGATTCAATGAAAGGTTTTGGTCAGTTGACTTTGAAGATATACCAGAGCTATAAAACTTTTAATTTCTTCTAAGTATTTCCAGCACAGCAGTCTCCTTCCTTACATGGAATCATGTAACCTTGATCTATGTTTCAGTTCCAGATTTAGTGGTCTCCTGATCTTCACAAATATTAGGGCCAAAAGACTTTATTCACTGCAGTTTTATCAAAGAGTTTATAGGAACAGTCATAATAGTCAAATGACTTGCTGTGACGAAGTGCTGTTCTGGTTTTTTGCACTTCGGGCAATTATCAAAAAAAATCCGCACTGTGAAGAATCAGATCCATTAGCACGTTTTACAGCTACTGCCTATCATTCTGATAAATCCGACATGTTTCTTCTGGATTATTAACAAAAGTAAACTTTGATTCAAAAATAGGAAACAGATTTGTTACATGAAAGCCTAATCACTATAGTGATATTCGTAAAAATTCTCTCTGCTGCAAAGGTAGCTGAAAATTGTGAGAACGAGACAATGCATCAGTAAAATTGGTCTTTTTCCATCATTGAAATAGCAAACCCTTTCTTAATGACTGCTTGAACTAAAGCAATCACTTTGGAGTCTACATCTTAGGACAATTAAAGCCTTTGGTTTCGTATAACCACTTCTATGCTGTTACCATTTAGTCATTTTGTGGCATATTCATATAATGTGCTGTAGAGTGCCAGACACTTCACTGTGCTCAGGGAAGCTCCTAGGTTTGCACTTTATCTTGTGAAAATATCTGGCATACACATAAAGATATTATCTCCTATAATAAAATTCAAACTTTTAAATGTGAATTGTTGTTCTTGACAGGGCAAAATTTTTATCTTATAATTCCCTTCTATCATGTCTTTCCATCTGTGGTTCGTTTCTCCAGTGGACACGTAAGCATCTATGACTTTCATACCACTGTTTGTGTCACTGCGGCATAAATTATAAACATAAAACCGGAGTTCGCAACTATAAGCTGCACCTCTAAAGAAATTTATTTTCTAGCTGAAAAAGAACACAGAAGAGCAACCCTATATTTTCAGACCTCTGACAGAAAGCTCCTTTTAATACCATAATAAGTCTCTGTTAGGCTGCCAGAAATAAAACACAGTATGTGTTCAGATCTACAGCTTCTATTCTGTGTTTGAGTTTATTCTTAGAGGTGAACGGATTCAATATGCTATCAACCCAACCACATATTTGCAACTGCTGCCAGTTTATAGTTGTCTACAGACCTCACAAATTCATCGCAGCAAGTCTAGAGCCCAACTTCCCCTGCTGCTGCATGCATGGAGGTGATAACACAGAACTGATCCCTCCTACAAAAGCGTTGAGAATGCAAAATTAAAACCAAAAACAACACACCCCACAGTATGATCCACATGATCCCAAGACTCCTGTAATACAATTGCAAAATAATAATTAAGAACATGACAAAATAATTGAATCCATGCTTTCCATAGTTCCATAGACTATAAAAAACTCCATACATTTTCCCTTCTCTTCCACATTCTAGCTGGTGTACTGAGTGGGAAATCTAGGCCAAATAGCACCTAGCCATCAAAGCAATAGCAAGCAAAGATCTTGTCAGAGAAAACAGGATTCTGAAAAGACAACTACTATCAAAAAACTAATGCCTGACTCAACCTTTTGTCCATTTACTTTTGACACAACCACGCATTATAGTTCAAGACAAACATTAAGGAGACAAACTAGCCCATTAACCTTGCTATTAACTATCTCCAGCTGTGCCACCACACTGTGCTCCAAAGAAAGAAGGTTTTTATATCTGCACCCCTGATGCCCCAGAATAGGCCCAAGCCCATTAATTAAAATGTGTGCTAATAAATAAGAGAATGCTACTTGGTTCAGATCGTATTGACTACAAATACAGAACAACCCGTTTGGCTCCTGGCCCAGTCCACAACCTTGTGCCAATGTTTTCTCTCTCATCTCAAATAGGAGTAATGGCTTCTGCTAACAGGAGACAATAAAAGGCTAGCATTCATTTGGCAAGAAAGATTTGAGTATGGACTATTTCGGTACTTGAAAGAAAGAGAGGGCAAGCAGAATTGTGGGGGGAAGGATGGCAGAATAGCCTGGCAAGAACACACATATCTATGAAATAGTGAAGCAATCAGGCGCTGTTGTATTTTTAGATACTTTCTTTTTCAAGTGCCAAAGATTCAGAATAAATCACAATGGCAAATTGAGTGGCTGAGATGGGATAGATTACAGATGAATGCTGCAGGGATCAAATATTCAGCTCCAACCCAAAGCACAAGTCCTAAGTGCTTATCTGATACACTATAAAAGCTTTCCACTACACACGCTAGCTACTTCTCTTATGGCTACATGAACTACTAGGTATCTATCTGCCTCTATACACTTCATAATGTCTAGAAACACCTGGAAAGAATCAGTTTTCTAAACCCTATACCTGAAACTTGTCCAGATGCTCAGTTATTTCTGTATCAACCCTCTGAGTGTGGGTAGTAACCTTAAAACACAAAAATAATGAAAAAGAAATCTGTATTTTGTGCAAACTGATATTTATATTTATATAAAATTTATATTGATGAAAGGTATTTTCAGCGGTCACATCAAAAATGACTCTCTATACTAGAATTTTGCATATACTTACTGCTTCACATGTTCACTGAATACAAGAATTGGAGACGAAGGCAGAGATCAAATTTTACACAGAGATTTATGCTGCAGTGAGTTCTCTCAAAATGTCAGTTATTTCCTCCATCGTGCAGGAGGAGAATCTATATTTTACACTTAAAATATTTGCATCTATTTGCATGTGCATTATAAAGATACCTCCCTCATTAGATCACGAGTCCATTTAATTTATTCCTTCCCCTGTGTTTTTGCAACTTTCATAGAAACTGCGGCATTTGGAAGCAGCATTTCAATCTGACTTTGGCTCCTCACCGAGAAAGTATCTATTTTACAGACGGCTCAGAGACCAAGGATCCACTGGGATACAGGTGCACATGAAAAAATGGCCAGAAGGACTCTCATATATAAGAAGACATGAATGATGTAATCACAGAGTGTCAGGGGTTGGAAGGAACCTCAAAAGACTATCTAGGTCAAAGCAGGATCACCAGCAGGTCATGTCTGTAAGAATCCACTTCCTAATTTCCCTCCACCTACCTCTTCTATTTCCTGCAATTGTTTTTCAGTGTATTTTTTTCTTTACTGTCATAATTTTTCTCAACGTCCTTTTTCCCAAATTCCTTTTTTCAGCTTTTCCCATATACAGTTTCTTGACCTTCTAGCACTGCTTCCTTTGTCTTCTAAGAATGCCTCAAGCAACAAGAACAAGCCATTCATTCAAAGCAAAAGTGAACACTATTGCACAAGGATATCTCAGAAGTATGGCAGAGAATACCAAACTCTAAGTACACTTAAAGTTGGATAAACACTTAACAGTATTATATGGTCCACCTTTTGCGCATGATGTAGAAATGACAGTCTATTTCCAGATGCAGAATTTGTGACTGCAAATCACAAGGGAAGGGAAGAGTATACTGGTCAGCACATTCTCCATTCTGAATTCATGATACCCTAAAACAAAGAAATTAGTTGCTGCAATGGTGTCTTATTCACATTAACATTACCAGCAGCTTAAGTTTGACCTAGATGTCTAAGCCACAAGACACCTTATGGTTAAACTTACTCTTACCCTCCGAAATTTTCATCTTAATCTCCCTCTGCTCTTCTCATTTTGCCAAGTCCCATCATGCCTTTACCCAGTAGCAGATGAATTTTGGCTTCCTCACAAATAAGCACTGATACTTCATAGGGCACAAGAATGAAAGAGTTCCTCCTTGCAATGGCTCAATATTTAAGAGAGGAAGCATTCTGTTACTGCAACAACTCTCAGTGGTGCTCCAGCTGACATTAACTCAATGTAAAAGATGCCCTGCAAGTTGCAATAGAGTAAACATAAGGGGAAGAGCAGCTGAAGGGAGTCATTACTTGTTAAAGGGTACAAAATGTTTCCTTTGACACTAACAATTTTCGTATCTTAAGCTGCTTGTGTGCTACTTGTGCTTTATTTCACCTGGCAAAATAAAATGGACGAACAGTTGCACTTGCATTGGTTTTATTTTCTGACTCTCATGCACTGCCATCAAATCCCTGTAACAGCTCTACTGCAGGCATTACCATTTAAAAAATAAATAAAATCTTGAACATTGTTTCTATTTGAGGAGAAATAATGAGAAAAAAGTCCATCGAATGCTTCCTCATTAAGTAACCAACAGGCAGGTACATTCAGAAATGCTGGCGGCACTGAAAACTAGTTGAAAGTTGAAAGTTTAAAAAGCCTGGAGGGAGACAACAAGAGTACGGTGGAAAGGGAAGTTTAGATGAAAAAGTGCCAAAATTTTGGGAAGATGAACATAGGTGTCCTCTCTCACATAAGGAGGATACCCAGAGCAGTGAAGCTAGACACTTGTTAGCTTCACATCGCATCAAGATTAAAGTATCACAAATGAGGTGTAAGTTGAGCAGTGATCTAACATGTTATTCTCCAAAACAAAGGAGGTGTTTTCTTTTAGCTTTCTCATTTTTATCTTTCTGTGTTCTGTTTCTAACATAAGAACTCACTTTTGAGAAATGTTTTTTCCTACAGTAACTCATGTTTCAGTTAGATTTTGCCTTTTATTCTAAAACTGTGCAAAAGTGTATCTCAACATTACAAGCTTAAAACCAATTAAAGCTGTCATTAATTTCTGAAAGCTGCAAGGCATGTGCATCAAGAGAACCAAAAGGGAACATACATCTAATATACAGTAGAACTGAAAACATTTTCTGTAAAGATATAATGGATATTTCATACTATTTGTATGACATGGTTTCAGATCATATTTCTCCAGTCTTCATATTCATACTTTCCCGTTTCTGCTAACTATACCTGTAAGATAAGGTATAGTTAAGCTGTACTGCTGCAAACTCTCTTTATGCTTCAACACCTATAGTAATGATCCATAAACCAAATTATACTTCAATAGCAGCTGTGCAAATACACCGTGTCTAAATTATGATCTTAGTTTTGTTTAGCCCATGCAGTCCTGCATGGTGGCTGCACACATGCAGCAAAGAGCCTGCCCAGTGTTCATCACTGATGATGTACATGTTATGGAAAAAACAGTCTGACTTTCAGATCTCTAACAGACTAGAGCTGTAAGGCTGACAGTGGCATGTGGAGGGAAAAGTCTTAATTATAACTTGGGGGGTTGGATGTGAAAAGCAGTGAGAAGTATCACATCACTTTGGTGGCCGAGTCCCTTGTTGGATAACCGTAATGACTAAGTATGCATTACTTTTTGAAGCTTTAAAGAAACACAAAGATGGATTAACAATTGAGCTGACAGCCTAAAACTAATTGCATAGTCAATTACAAAAGTTCCCTATCCCCAAAGCAAATTATCTAGAACCTTGTCTGAAGGGCTACAAGCCCTAACTCATGAGAAAAGCTGGGCCATTAAGGAAAAAGAAAAAACAAGTACAATCCAACAGAGAACACGTGGCTGTGAGCTCCTTCCAGCAAGCAAAAGACCACTCTAAAGCATCAGAAATCAAGCAAAGGGTGGGACTCCACTGTGTCTTTCAAGCAACTTGATGCTAAGGCTGCTATTCTACACTGACATGACACAGTTTATGAAAAATCTAGCAACACAGCAGGAAATACGAAATAGTTTTCCATCTTTCTTAGAAAGCAAGTTTCCCCTGTTTGTGATTGGCTATTTTGCAAAGTTTTTCTTTAACTGTCCAACCATCCTCTGCTTAACCAGCCATCTTGACCTGGGCACCTTCCTCTGCAACATCCCGTTACGCACATTGCACCCAAGAACCTTCATTTCTAAATAACTCTGTTTTCTACCCATGCCGGGAGAAAACTCTTAACACTCCAGGAGTCACAGTCATTGTGGAGGAGAGCAAAGCACGCTCTTCTCCTCCCTAAAATGTAAGTTAATTTGTAATCTCTCAGGTGAATGAGCAACTGCAATGTGCAATACAGAGAAGAGAAAGGCACCTGACAGCCTTTGGTTTACCAGAAGAAGCGGCTCTCCAGCAAATAGTTGTTACCTAGGCATCAGGAAGGTACAAAGGAGACCAAAGCAGGGAGGTGTAAGCGGGACTGAACAAAATCACCTCCGGAGAGTTAGTAACTAGAGAGGACGTGCAGGTCTCGCACGGAAGGTTCACACCCAGCCTCTGGTCATTTCAGCGAAGGCAAAAGTACCAGTCGGGTCAGAGCAGGCATCTCACGGCGGCTTCGCAAAGCCTTGGACTAAGGGTTCTTAGCCCGAGAGCCAAGGCGTTCAGCTTTGGTTATACCGTCCCCATAGACACACATCTTTCCAAGACAGCACAGATGCGTTTAGCCCATGCAAGCAGGCATCTCTCCCCCGCCCCGCCTCACACCAAGTTGCAAGACTTAAAGGTGGGGGGCGACACCCCAAAATAACTCAGAGGAAAAACCTCGCGCCCCCACGCCGCCCTCGCGTCCTACCGCCTGTGGAGCTGGCCTCCTCCAGCTGCGCCGAGATGCTCTCCACCCTCCTCACGTTCATGCTGGGAAGGCAGGAGGCGCCCGGAGCCGCGGCGAGGCGGGA
>NW_009710051.1:5269-11318 GCF_000703405.1 Apaloderma vittatum | reverse complement strand
CACGGCCGCCGCAGCCGCTGCTGCCGCCATTGGTCCATACGCAGTGAGGGGGATCGCTGGAAAAGAAGGAACAGGGATCTCAGGGGCACTGTGGCTACACGGGAAACTCCTCCACACGGGCCTTCGTTTGCAGCTGCAAAATATCAGGCCCACACAGACGTACCAGCTTGGTACATCACACAGGACATCAAAGGGTGACAACAGGGAAGTGCACAGCCCTGCAGTTATTAGTATCCCTCCGCACAGCAAATGCTGGGGGGACTCACTAGCCACGCTCTGCTAAGCCCACACTCTGGAGCAGCTGAGGGCACGACGTGGAAGAGCTGAACCAGAAGTGGGCAACTTCAGGTGCATCCTGTTGCTACTTAGCTTGCAAGATGCCGTTAATCTGAAGCTACAGATTTTGGCTGTAAAAGTGGAGAAAGGCAGCAGCTCGGGAAAAGCAGCTGACAGCTCAGTATCCTGAGGCTCAGCCCCTCCCCTCTGTCCCTTGATACAATTACTGAGTAATATTTTAATAGCCTCTTTCTCCTATTTTTCTACTCTGCTCAAGACTCACTATTCTCCCCACTCTGAGTTTTGCTCCTTGCTATTCATCATAGAAGAGCAGGAAACATACACCTAGGGAGCAGGAACTAGAAATGGCTTAATTAAAACAGTAAGTCTTGATTTATATGTAGCAGTTCTAATTCCCAACTCTACTGCCACAGGCATCCAGCCCTCAGGGCAAGAGGCATCCAGCCAGTATGTTTCTCTTTGCCCTTAAAATGACTGGGTCAGCATTTCATGCTTGAATGTGAAATTCACTGTGATTCTGTTTAGAGCACCATAAAAAGAGGTCAGAACAAATCAATCGCGTTAAGGCTGAAACCCAGACTAGCTTGTAAGGGAATATTTAGTAGCAGGCACCAGCCTGTTTCAAGCAAACGTCATATGCGGCTTATATCTGGGTTAGCCGCTCATTACAGGCCCTGGGCCAACGTGAGCATGCTGCTGCCTTGCATCACCCCCAAAGATGTGCATCCCCCCCAAAGATGCTGCTCCGGGGGGGAGAGGCTGCTGGCAGCCCCGCTCCTGCCCCATCAGTGGTTCAAGTCCCTGACACACAGCTGAATGAGTACTGTTTTACTAAGATGGGGCTCAGCTCTTCTTAAAAAGACTCCAGTTCTTTTTCCAGAAAAAACCCTTCTTGCCTTTGCAGTCTTATCTACTGAGACGCCAGGTTCGTGTTGCGATGACAAAGCACCTGCACATTAGCTTCCTGAGCGCCGGAGCAATCATCCCTGCTTGTGCCATCCCCTCCGCTCAGTTCCCCTTGCCAAGCCCGTTTGCACGCACGCATCCACTTGAAGGCACAAGAGCCCTCGAGCGCTGCGCAGCTCACTGGGGCCCTGCCCTCCGCGGGACCAGCTCCAGCCTATGCACGGGAACCGCAGCTCTCGGCCTGGCCAAGAGGCTGCACATCGACTGTTTAGCAGTAGGTAAGCGTAATGGGAAGGGAAGAATGCCACGATCCCCAGCTGGTACTTCAGCGAGACACTCGGGACTGTAAGCTAAGGTGGCACCCAGCCAGGACAGCAGCATTAATAACTTCTTGTTGTACAGGGCCCTGGTGCCCCACCCGCCAGTGACAGCCATGCCCGGGCGCTTCACCTCTGCCAGGAAAAGGCACGGCGCAGCCAGCGGTGGATCTTGGGAGTGAAAAGCACTTTTGCCAAGTCACCAGCGTTCCTCTAAGAATTTTATGGGTTTTGCAGAAAAACACACATGTAAATAAACAACTGGACCCACATCTTTCTTGCTTGGCAACCAAAAGGCTCAGAGGAGGGGCTCGGGTACTGATGCAGTTGCATAGATGATGTCAGGGAAAGGTTTTATTAAGCGAGAGCTAGGATTTGGTGTCCCCCCACCTTTCTCAAGGGAATTTGTTCATTGGTGGCTGCCAATCTTAGCATCCTCAGGAAAAGAAACTCCCTCCGAGGATTCATGTGGTTCTGTGCCACAGAAACCCCCCTCCAGCCTGTTGGTACTGGTAATTCCAGGAGAGCTTCTCAGGAAGCTTTTCCACAGGCCCAACGCAGAGACATTCAAACCCTGAAACAAGTGGAGGCAAGGAAGCGCTGGAGAGGAGGAACACCACAGAAATGAGATGGCATGTGGGGAGCAGGGTGCTACATAAAGCTGCTTCTCTACAACAAGAACCATGGACACAACAGAGCTGAGGAAAACATGGCCATGGAAGGGAGAGCAGACAGAAGGAACAACACCTAGAGAGAACACACTGCACACAACCCAGGGGCTGAGGATCCAGCGGGTATTTGCCCTGTGAGGACACCGAGCCAGGACTAGTGTCTGGAGAATAGTCCTCTGCCCCCAGTTCACTCCACAGTTCCCTACAGGCGCTGCAGGACTTTGTGGAGTCCCACCACACTCGCTTCTGCCCGGGAAGTCCACGTGGGAGTAGCTGGGGAGCTGGATTTCCCTGCAGCCCCTTCGACACAGGGAAATGGGATTAGAGTAACCGGGAGTGCCCCCACACCCTCTCCCTCCTCCCAGCACTCAAATCTCGTCCTTGCAGCAGCTCTTATGGAGTTAAGGTCACTTATAGACCTCTGAGAAGTCACTCTGCTCTCTGCAGTTTTCCGTATCTGGTTTACACCCAGCCTGGGGCGAGGAGCTAAAAATGAGGCAAGCAGCAGGAAACACCATCTAAGGATTACATACCTTCATTTGGTATGACCTGCACTGCCCTTCTCAGAGGCAATACACATGGCTCTGATTGCCTCTCCACCTTTCCAGCCCCAGCTTTGGGTGGAGCTCGTACAGATGGAGGAGGAAATAAGGAATGTTTCCAGTCTAACTGCGCCAGGCTGTGGAGCAGCGACACAACTGGAACAGCCCAAAGCCCCCTTCTCCCCCTCCAGACTGTGAGTGTAGGAAATGAGCGGGACTGACCTGTGAGCTCAGGGAGGACGGGGGCACTCGGGAGAGGGGTCCGCTCTACACGGAACTCTAAAAACGAAATGCAAGACAGCTTAGGAACTCATCAAACGCCCCAAGGGAGAGCCCGCAGAGAGACTGCAGCCCGGACCTGCCAGACTGCAACCAGACCAGTGTCTTTAAATTAACCTATAACTGGTGCTGAAAGGTGCTGGACTCCTGCCCTAGAGACAGAAAGGATCCATTTATCCTTAAAATAAATCTGACCAAGGCAGGGCAAGCGCAAGTTTCACTGTGCAGCCTCAGGTCAAGCCCTGGCGCACCACTTTCTGACCCACCCCATCGGATCTCTCGGCTGCCATGCCAGTGGGTGCTCAAGATGTGCCACGCTCATTGAGGCATGGCTTTACAATGAGGCACCTGAAGCCACTGCAATTGAGACCCATAAACTGAACTCAGAGAGAGCTTCCAGACAGCAAGGAGGCAACAGCAACTTTCAGCCACAGTCAGCCTGGGCTCACCTCAGGCGAGGACAGAATTTCCCATTCCCAGCCCCTAACGTCAAGATTTCATATATAAACCATCACACTGAGGGGTGGGGTAAGGAAGGGATGCTTGGAGTTGCCACTTCTCTAGAAAACAGCAAGACAGTGTTTTCCCTGATTGTGCTCTGCCTCGTTCCTCTGCCCTGCAGACGACAGGAGGGAGAAGAGCTCCCAGAAAGCGCTGAGCAGCTGCGGCCCAGCAGGTCCCAGCCACTGACCGCAGAATACATGTTCTGAGCACATGGCAGGGGTGGCAGCTTGAAACCACCCAGTTTGTGGGGCATCTGCAGCCCACTGCCCCAGCAGATGCTTTCTGGAGGCCGTGAGTGGTCCAGGCACTGTTGGGAACACAGCCGCAGCGTTGCAGGCGCCTGCATTTCGGGTGTCTCGAAGTTCCCCAGCCCATGGAAAGCCACATTTTAAAATTCTGTGCTACTTTCAGAGCAGTGGCAACTCTGGTAAAGAGAGACAGACACACACAAAGGCAGCGAGACAGGCAGAGCTGCAGGGCCCTTCTGTGTCACAGCAGCAGCCCTACGGAGGAGGCGGCTAACATAAAGGGCGTCAGAGCAGCCTTGGGCTTTTCCTGCCACTGGAGTGTGAGGGCAATCCTAATGAAGGACAGGCTGTTCCCACCTATTCCAGGGCTTCTCCCCTCCCCCTTCCACATCCGTCTCCAATTTAAAGAAAGACCAAAGAGGGGGAAAGAGGAAGAGCCTGGGTCATGGATCATGCCAAGGACTCCCGTCACCTGAAGGCAGACCAAAAGACCCGAGCAGGGAGCACCACTCACCAGGGAACTGGTAAGTGTAGCCAGGTGCGATACCAGTGTAACTTCGACTTGCGTAGGTGGCAGCTTGGAAGCCTGGATAACCTAGGGGAAGAGAAAAAGGCTCTGTTACTGCAGTCTCACAGGGTCCATGTCCTCAATGCCTGGCTGCTCACGAGCAGCGTGACCATCAGTGTTAGAAAGCACGAATAAGACTAATAGCAGAAACCCCAGGAAACTGCTGGGCAGAGCACAAAATGCGTGCGACTGGAACAAGAGTTTTAGCAGGCCCACTTAATTTTTACCTCGCTCCCAGCACGTAAGGACATGGAAGTTTCCTTCCCAGGGATGCAGAGCTCTGCAGAGTAAGGCTTTCTGATGCATCAGCTGCATTTACAAAGAGGAGGAGATCAGGGAGGTGGGGGCATCTAAACAGCTGAATAGCTCTGAGTCACTGTTGCACTAGAAGCACTGGCGAAGGCAGGCAGAGTGCTTCTTCCTGGTGCCAGCTGGGAGGACAGTCTCTGCTGTTCCCCAGGAAGCTGACCACCTATACAGAACACGCCTGCAAGAACGCAGGGCATTGACTCAGAGATTAGTATTTGATTTGAGATCTCCCAAGACACAAGTACGTGGATTTCCCAGTGACTCAGCTTGAGCCTTGCTGCTTTAAAATTCAGATGGCTTGGAAAAGGCAAAATGCAAAACCACAGGCCAGAGATTTATTTTCCTCCAACAAGTCAAGTGAAAAGATGGGAGGGAAATGCCCTTTTTGGGGTTTTGGTCAGTGACCAACCGCTACTTAGCAAAGAGAGCCAGTGCCCAGCAACACTAGTGATGATCCTGAGCAAACAGTGCGCTCTTGGGTCAGCTCGGGCCTGGCAAGAGTGAACATGGGGAGGGAGAGAAGCCAGGAGCAGCACCTGTGCTGGAAGGACCATGCTTGACTCTCAGATGCAGGCATGAGGGTTTGGAGACCTGGAAGTGGAGGCCAAAAAGGACTTTTTTGCTTCTTTTAATCTTTTCTCTGAAACACATTTGCCTTAGAATCATTGATAAGCATGAAACCCAGCTTGCTTGTCTCCAATTTCTCCTCACAAGACAGCCTCCTGATAAGTGGATAGTTTTCCTTGCAATACTAGATACTTGCTGTCCCTGAGAGGGAGGGAACAAAGTGAAACAAAGCTAAACTAGAACTTTAAGGGCATTTCAACAGTCTTTAAACGGCAGAGAGGACATTTACATGGAACGCTGTTTCAGGCGGAAGCTCGGAGGCTCTTCAATCAACCAACTGATCAGAAAGCCAGTAGAAGTGTGTGAGGAAGATGCCTGGGCACAGATTACTCCAAGCTCGGTTCAGCTGATGTAGTTACACCCTATTCCACGAGAGGCATTAAAGAGCTACAGTCGATATGCTATGGCACTGCAGGGCCGTAAAGGCAGTTGCAGAGGGCCGGGGCTGCCCAGGACACGTCCGCACCCGGCCAGCTCCAGCTGTCGCAGGGCAGCGGTGACAAGTTTGCAGTTTTTCCAGGTACCACCAGAGGGCAAGTTGTGATCGCAAACAGGTCCCGGCAGCCCGCCAGCCTCACCGGCCTTGCACCAGGGAGAGCTGCTGCCCTTGGCCGCCCTGCCCCGCTCTCGGAATAAAACCTCTAAGCTGCTGCCTGGCACGGCCGGGCGCTGGGGAGGAGAAGAGCTGCCCTTGAGCTTACCCAGCATGCCGATCCCCAGCATGAAGGCATCCATCCCGTAAGGCATGACTCGGGACCGGCCTCGCGCCGAGGCCGTGGGG
>NW_009710051.1:2383-5199 GCF_000703405.1 Apaloderma vittatum | reverse complement strand
CACAACGGGGACAGCATGGGGTGTGCTGGGGAGCCCCGTGACAGAGCTCCCCAGCAGCCCGTTCCACTGACCTTCCCCAGCCTCCCACACTGCCGGCCTTTCTGCTCGCTCTGCAGCCACCATGGGCAACAGGGAGCTCAAACACTGCTTTTCTCCTCCTGGAACTGACCTGTACCAGGACCTCAAAGCCTAATTTTCCTCATTTCTGGATGAAGGTAAAACCTGCCCCCTCCCAGGCCACCAAGCAGTTTCATGTAACTTCAAAACCTCCAAGTACTGCACAATTCCTCACTGCCTTCAGCTCTTCTCCTTGAAATCTCATTATTGTGCTGATTCAGCTCCACACTGTGAGTTTCCCTCCCATACTGGCTGCTGTGATTTTGGGGAAAGAACTCAATCCATTTCCCCAGAGAAAGTGTGTCAGGACCCAAGCGCCTCACATGCCGCACTGCCACACTGAGCCCCACATCTCCGTCCATTCCCCCCTGGGTTCTGCCCCAGACACTCACCATTTTGTTGTTGATCTCATGGAAGTGGATTTCGCACACTTTTTCCACAATATCTTCACTTTCAAATGTGACAAACCCAAACCCTGAAGAAAAGGCAAAACTCCTGGATCAGGTCAGAGCTCTGCACACCTGGTGCCCCCTACCCAGATCCTTTTATTACCAGAAGAGAAGGACGATACCATAAGCCCTTTCTAAAACAGCTGTCACTCATCTTTCCCCTCCAGCAAATCCAGCTTTTATGCAGAAGAACAGGACCATCCCCTTCTAGACTCCCTTTTCCCCCTCATCCTGGACTTCCCACCCTTTCTGAACCCAACGGCTCGCAAAACCGAGCATTTTTTTATTTTTTTAAACTTTGCTATTTGCAAGGCAAACCACATGGCTAATGATGCTGGGGAGGATCCCAGCAGACGCTCACACAAAGAGTCAGTGGAGAAACGAACAGCTGCTTGCCAGGACATCACCATCCTTGCTAAACGCACCCCCACAAGCAACAACACCCTCACGTTTCCTCCGCAGTCCCTGGTCACAAAGCCTTGTAGAAGCCGGCAAGTATCAGCAACGCAGTTGTGCAGAGCAAGACAGATACACACAAGCAAAGCGATTTACAAAGTTGCACCAAAGTAAGGTTAGTATCCGCGGTAAGACAGGACAGCGAGTTCCTGGCCCCTGGCCCATGCTCACACCTCCTTTCTCTCATCAACCCCTTTGCTGACAGGTTTGGCAAAGAGCAGCTAGGGTGGGCAGACTAAAAGCCTCTCAGCTGACTGCAGCCGCTTCCGGAAAACTGAGGCAGGTGGGAGGATGTTTTTAAGTTTGCCTTACAAGCAGGCTGGGATTAAGCAGAGCTTTCCGATTTCCAGAACTGGCCAATTCCATGGTGCTTTAAAATAACTTTTTAAAACAGACAGGGATCCGCTGCCAAGAACCCCACTTTTTTCTCCATATTGCCAGTAAAGTCTCTCCATAAACGCCTCCATCTGTCTGTGCCCAGGTAGTTTTATACCATTCACCCCAACACCCTCAAGCAGAGCCGCTCGGGAATTCAAGAGCAAAACCCTGATGCCAAAATCAGTCCTGAGCCCCATCAGACCCCCACCAGGCCCTGCTGGACCCTGGGCAGAGCTTCTCACTGCTGACACGGCAGCTGGCAGCTCTCCCTGCTCCTTCTGAAAAGCCCAACAATTCTTTAATTGGACTAGTGACTGGGAGGCACCCACAGAGGAACAGGGGTTAACACTTCTCCCCTTTTAAGAGCTGGAACAACATCCGAGGCCAGGCAATCAGAGTAGATTTAATGGCTTTAGAAAAAAAAGCAAAAACCTGAAGGACACACAGTGTATCGAAAGCAGAAGGGAGCGTTGCCTTGCTGATCCGGGGGCAGAGGTGCTTGGAAGTGCTTCAAACAACACACAGACATGAGAGTGGCCCAGCACAGGGCAGTTACCGGCCTTGATTTGGAATAAATTTGCAGGTTAAGTTGTTGCCAATAAATCTCTGAGCTGGTGCAATGCTAGTGTCGAGCCCTGCCATGCCACCGGGTAGTCGGTCTACAGACTCACCAGGAAAACAGGAGGCAGGGACACCCTTGGGTGGGCTGGGTCTGAATAGCACAAATATTCCAGCCTTGCTTCCATCCTGTAACCAGACTCCACCAGCAAAGATTCGGGTAAGAAAAGGTGACCTGGGAGCAACAAACGGGCTTCTGGCCGAGGAGGGGGCGAGAAGCAGGCACTTTTCAGGCTCTTGTGTCAGCTTTCCCAGAGCTCAGATTACTTGGGACAAGGTAAGTCACACACTGCGGGCTGGAGCCATGGAGGTAAGTGGGCAGGGGAGGGGGCCATCTCCTCTCACATATCTCCAACTCGGCGAATTTACAGCACAGGAAACGCACTGGACAAAAGCTCTCTGTGCTACAAGGGACGCTGGTGGAGGATGCAGATGCAGAAGGATGGGGCGACTGGAGGCAAGATAAAGAGCAGCTGCGACCCGCATCCCCTGCTGCTGGGATACTAACCCCTCCCTAGGCAAGGCAGGAGGCAAACCCTCCGCAGTTCCCTCTCCTACGGCCAGAAGACCGCTCTCACCTCGGTGTCGGTTGGTCGTCTTGTCGAACATCAGCATCGCGTCGTCCACCTGCAAAGAGACGAGCCCCGATCAGGCTATTGCTGCTGCCACGCGCGTCCTCTGACACATCTGCACAGAGCTTCCCAGGCCTCCCCAAACCCAAAGGGATGAAGATGGGACCTCCTGTCCCCAGGAAGGAAACGAGGGGCACGCACACACATCAGTTACCGCACCAGGCAC
>NW_009710051.1:1971-2184 GCF_000703405.1 Apaloderma vittatum | reverse complement strand
AGAGGGGAGAGGAATAGGGGGCCTCCCAGCGACAGGGGAAGCGGAGGCCTCAGACAACAGAGCCTGCCTGGGAAAGCTGGGAAGCGCCCCCACCCCCACCCCAGAGGAGCCTTTCCTCTAAGTGAGGTTTCCCACTGCTGGAGGCTGTAATTAGAGCAAATTTACTGCAAGGCCTGAGCGGGGCTGCCTTCACGGGGGGAGGGGCGGCGGGAT
>NW_009710051.1:246-1940 GCF_000703405.1 Apaloderma vittatum | reverse complement strand
CCCCCACCGGCCTGGGGCCGCTCTCCCCGGCAGCACATCCCCGCCTGGTGCCACTTTCCCCCCCACCATCTCCCTGCCGGGTGTTGCCTCGCCCAGGCGCATCCGCACGGCTCCGCAGGTCAGGCCGAGCGGGGTTAAAAAATACACTTCAATCCCCTCCGTGTAAGCCCAGTGTAAACCTGTCCCACTGACCCATCCCTCCTCTCTAATACCACTGCCTTAATCCGATTATGAAACTGGACGTGCAAGTGCTCAGGGGAGGCGGCAGCAGTCTCCGGCCAGCAGCTGCCCTGGCCCTCCTCCTCCTCCTCCTCCTTCTCCATGTGAGCTCCCCGAGCAGCGAGCCCGACGCATCCCCAACTCCGCAGGATTACTCCCTTGCCTCTTTCCCAGGAAGCATCTGCGTTGCTGCCTCCTCTGGAAGAGCCTCCCGCTGAGGGCAGAGCGCTGCCCATACCCTGGCTTTGCTCGTACAGAGCCCACAGCCCCTGCCAAGGCAGGGAGAGGGCTCCTAGTCTCAGCCCCCCAGGACAACACAGGACACTTGGCTCTCCATCTCAGTGCCAGGAGGACGGAAGGAGCCCTTGTTAATGTTTCAGTGCCATCGTGAGCAGACAGATCATCTCTGACGGCCCTGGGCTGGGCCAACATGTCCACTCCACAAGAGCCTGGTGACAACAGACAACCTGGCTCCTGCTCACCTTGCCCTCTTCCCATCCCAGCTCAGCCTCCTTCAGCCAAGTCAACAAACACCTGAGAAACCTGACAGGCATCCAGTCGGAGCCACGGGATAGGTAAGACTTCACACAGACCTGACGCAACTCCTCAGCAGCTTCCCAAGATGCAGCCAGGGAGCTGGGGGCCAGTCCCCATCGCCGCTCGCTCCTGCCCCTGCACCATTTGCCTTCACAGTGCCAGCACAACTGTGACATGCTGGAGGGGAAACCTGATGTGGCTTTAGAACATATCAAGAGGTTTTACTGTCTGGTTTTGTTCACTTCTTAAAACAGATCAGTTCCTCCATCCAATTCACAAAAAGGCTGGGCACATAGCTTTCTTCTTCCCCAGTAAACACTGGAAGAAAGATGTGTCGATGGCACTCTGCAGCAGTGCCATTGCCAAAGGCTTCAAGTCAGGTAGCTGGAGCCCACAAACCCATCACAATGGGAGATGGGGATGAGAAAGAAAAACCCAGCAGGGACAAGCACAGCACGGCTGCTGACTTATTCTGTCTGACCAGCCACAGCTGGAAAGCAGGAGAGTGGCAAGTGCCAGAGCCCAGCAGACATCCACACACAAAATGACCTCGCAGCAACATCCTGGTAAACGGCTGGGTATTCCTGTTCAAGGACTCAGAGCTGGGAGATGTGCAAGTGCTTCGTCCCAAATCGCACCCTGTACATCGAGAGGAGAGCTGCAGCCTTCCTCCATCTGAGCCTTTTCCTAAGTTTCTCTGGTGTTTTGAGATCAGATGTCTACCCAGCATCCAAAAACATCTTTTGAAAACACATTTACAATAACACGTACCCTATTTGAAAGTCGTTTCCTGCCATGAGTTATATCAAAGACAGACGGATAGATAGATACATATGTGTATGTATACATGTGAAATAGTTTCACCCCACTCACTCAACTCTAGGGTCCAAACTTTGTGTATAGCTTCAGCTGGTGGCTTTTATCGCCAACAAAACCTA
>NW_009710051.1:0-225 GCF_000703405.1 Apaloderma vittatum | reverse complement strand
ATGTGAGGTGAGTCGGGTGGTCTCAGCCAGCACAGAGCCTGCTCTGAGGTAAAGCAGAGCTCCAGGGCAGGCCCCAGACCGGAGCATGCTGCAGAGCCGGGAGAAAGGCTTCACCCACGTCCTCAGAGAGCGGCCATTTCCAGCGCCCTGCCCAGGGGGTCTGGCCTCCCGCCGGCTGCACCCCAGATCCCTCTTCGCTCAGCTGGGCGAGGGGATGGGCACCCG